>NC_052060.1:7886837-8017931 GCF_903992535.2 Arvicola amphibius | reverse complement strand
GCCGAAAGCATTTGACAAAATACAACATCACTTCATGATAAAGGTCTTGGAGAAAGCAGGGATAAGAGGATCGCACCTAAACATAATTAAGGCAATATACAGCAAGCCAACAGCCAACATCAAACTAAATGGAGAGAAACTCCCAGCGATTCCACAGAAATCAGGAATAAGACAAGGTTGTCCACTCTCTCCATACCTACTCAATATAGTTCTTGAGGTCCTAGCTAGAGCAATAAGTCAAACTCTGATGATATGACAGTTTATGTAAGTGATCCCAAAAATTCTACCAAGAAATTTCTACAACCCATAAACACTTTCAGCAATGTAGCAGGATATCAGATTAACTAAAAAAATCAGTAGCTCTCCCATACACAGACGATAAAAGGGCTGAGGAAGAAATCAGAGAATCACACCCTTCACAATAGCCACAAATGGCATAAAATATCTCAGAGTAGCTCTAACCAAACAAGTGGAAGACTTGTATGACGAGAACGATAAATCTTTGAAGAAGGAAATTGAAGAATATACTGGAAAGTGGAAAGACCTCACACTTCTTGGGTAGGAAGAATTAATGTAGTAAAAATGGCAATCTTACCAAAAGCAATCTACAGATTCAATGTAATGCCCATCAAAATCCCAGCAACATTCTTCAAAGACCTCAAAGAATGGTACTCAACTTCATTTGGAAAAGCAAAAAACCCAGGATAGCCAAAGCAATCCTGGGTAATAAAAGAACTTCTGGAGGCATTACCATCCCTGACTTCAAACACTACTACAGACTACCATATTGAAAACAGCCTGGTATTGGCATAAGAACAGACAGGAGGAACAATGGAACCAAATAGAAGGCACGGAAACCAATCCACACAACTTCGAACACCTGATCTTTGATAAAGAAGCAAAAAATATCAAATGGAAAAAAGAAAACATATTTACAAGTGGTGCTGGATTAACTGGATATCAACATGTAGAAGAATGAAAATAGATCCATATCTTTCACCATGCACAAAACTCAAGCCCAAATGGATCAAAGACCTCACCATAAAGCCAGCCACACTGGACCTTATAGAAGAGAAAGTCGGAAGTACACTTGAATGCATTGGCACAGGGAACCACTTCCTAAATATAACCCCAGCAGCACAGACACTGAGAGAAACAATTAATAAATGGGACCTCCTGAAACTGAAAAGCTTCTGTAAAGTGAAGGACACGGTCAAAAAGACAAAATGACAGCCTACAGAATGGGAATAGATCTTCACTAATCCCACATCAGACAGAGGTCTGATCTCCAAAACATGCAAAGAACTCAAGAAATTGGTCACCAAAAGATCACATGATCCAATAAAATAAAATGGAGTACAGACCTAAACAGAGAACTCTCAACAGAGGAATCTAAAATGGGTGAAAAACACTTAAGGAAATGTTCAACATCCTTAGTCATCAGTGAAATGCAAATCAAAACAACTCTGAGATTCCATCTTACACCTGCAAGAATGGCCAAGATCAAAAACACTGATGACAACTTATGCTGGACAGGTTGTGGGGGAAAAGGGAACACTTCTGCATTGCTGCTGGGAATGCAAGCTGGTACAACCCCTTTGGATGTCAGTGTGGCGAATTCTCTGAAAAATATGAAGCAACCTTCCTTAAGACCCAGAAATACCACTTATGAGTATATATCCAAAGAATCCTCAATCATGCTGCAAGGACATGTGCTCAACAATGTTCATAGCAGCTTTGTTTGTCATAGCCAGAACCTGGAAACAACCTAAATGCCCCTCACCCAAAGAATGGATAAGGAAAATGTAGTACTCCATTCTACAGAGCAGAAAAAAATAATGCCATCTTGAATTTTGCAAGAAAATGGATGGAACTAGAAAACATTATTTTGAGTGAGCCAACCCAGACTCAGAAAGACAATTATCACATGTACTCACTCACAGGAGATTTTAAAACATAGACCAAAGAAAACTAGCCTACAAACCGCAATCCCAGAGAATTTAGACAACAATGAGGACACTAAGAGAGACTTACATAATCTAATCTACATGGGAATTAGAAAGTAGAAAAAGACAAGATCTCCTGAGTAAATTGGGAGCATGGGGACCTTGGGGGAGGGTTGGAGGAGGAAGGGGACAGTCAGGGAGGGGAGCAGAGAAAAATGTAGGGCTTAATAAAAATCAATTTTAAAAAATAGTGGTTCCTTACCCCACCTCTGCCCCCAGCAGGGACTTCTCAAATTTTGAATTTGATTAGACAGTTCTAACCTGTGTTGTCAACCTAGATGAGAGGTGAAGAAATCCATTCCAATTAGACAGTCAGTGATTCAGTGATGCTGGGGCTGGGTCTTGAACCTATGTGAGCCCTGCATGGATGTGTGTCAGCCTAAGACAATTAGCATGCCTACTTCATGGTCCAGTCCCTACAGGTCTCAAGAAACTTCCGTCTTTGGTTGGAAGTGATTCAATCTAATAAGTACATATGCCCGGAATGACAAAGTCAAGTGCAGGGACTGCAGAGATGGCTCATGCATTAAGAGCTCTTTTGGCTGTCTCAGAAGACTCAAAAGACAGCAAACAAACCTTTTTAATGTGCAATCCAGGTGGAATCCACTGCCCTCATCTGGACACTGTGGGAATTGCATGTATGTGGTGGCAAAACACCCACAAGCACTACAAAATGACCCAACATGTCTTAGAGGACATTATTTCTTCTGTGCAGTTATCATTTTTGCATATCACTCACGTTTCAAGAACAGCAGAGACAGATTGCATTGCATGTTCTGATTTCCTTTGTACATTCCTTTGTTGAATGTTCTCATTTCCTGAGAGGCCAGGAGCAATGAGGTTGCGTGATGTCGGACGCCCCTCTGTATGCTGTGAATATGTTTTACTACCATTGGTTAATAAAGAAGTTGATTTTGCCAAGGGAAATGCAAATTATAGCTATGCAGGAAATACAAACAGATACAGAGAGGAAAAAAAAGCAGAGTCTAGGAGATGCCATGTAGCCACTGAAGGAGGGGATGCCAGAGAATTAGCGGTAAATCCGAGTGATGTGGCGGTACACAGATTAATAGAAATGGGTTCATTTAAGAACTAGCTAGTAATAAGCCTGAGTCATTAGCAAAACAATTATATATAATATTAAGTTTCAGAGAAATTATTTATAAGCATCCACGGCACAGGGCAGAACAGAGAAAAAGAAAAACTTCCAGCTACAGTGAATTGTGTTTCCCTTTAGTCTGGTCTGCATGATGATTTCATGAACGTGTTGTACAGTGTGTGTCCCACATTCTACTGAACCTAAATATATGACCCTGAGGATGCAATATGTCTAGATTTTCTGTAGACAAGTGGGTATAGACAAATTAGGCCATGCCATCTGTATCCATATCCAAGGTGCCATTTGCCTGTGTAGCCCATGGCTGGGAAATCATTGTGCAGCCCAAGTTGCCTGGAACTTGCTGATACAGATCCGTGCCTGTGAGTTGGGGGTTTATAGAAGTGTGACAGCCCCACTGACTAAAGAAGAGTCTTAAGAGTGAAAATTTGAAAATTGCTTTTTATTCATAAAACATTTGTTTAATCAATGGGATCTTTAAGACAGTGGTCATTACAGACAGTGTGTCACCTTAGCAAACTATTAAAACAATGGAAAGAACAAAAGAAATAACAAAAATAGCAAAAGCTTACAATAAAATAAAGACAACCAAAAAACTAATGCGCAGATATCACAAGATATAAACCAAATCAAACCAAAACAATCTAAACATAACAAAAACAACCAACCACCCAAAATTAAGCAAAATTCCCACTTCCCTTTAGTTTAAGTAAAAGCAAATAAATAAAATGAGACAAGAGGAAGTGGATTAGTCTCTGTAGGTAATTATCATCACAAACACAAGTGTGTGATATGGGGTCAGCGTCAGCTCTGCAGTAGAGAGAGAATCTTAGGCTTTGGGTGTGGTCTGTCTGGATAGCAGTGTGACAGAGTCTTCCTTGTCAGATTCCACATCACATATGGAGTCAGCTTGCCAAAGCCCTTGACAGTAGCTGACAGAATAATTCTTGCTCACCCACATATCTCCCTCCATGTTGTTTTGCCCACACTGGGGCCACTTGGTGATGGATGTTAGGTTTCTGAGTAGTTTGTGGGGTGTCCTCTGAATCTCACGCTTATTTCTGATGCAGTCTTTTCTCTGCAAACCGTGAGCCAACAGAAGTGGATCAGATTGTGGCTGGATCCTCTGATGATTTGTTGATAGTTGTCTCAATGTTGTACTCACAGCAGAAAGGGACATGGCTTTTTCAGGGGAGGCCTGGATCCTGGAGTGTAGAATGTCATGCCTTCAAGGTGTCTCTGGTTTCCCTCAGGCTTCTCAGTTCTCCTACGAGGTTCTGTCAGAGAAGAAATGGAAATCAGACATAGAAACAGTCTCTCTTGGATACAGGCAAGAACAAAATCAGTGCTATTCACCCCTAGTAAAGAAAAGTCAAGGAAGAAAACCCACACTGTGAATCCCCTGGTTGGTGGGAATGGGGCTCAATGGTGGCTCACTTGCCTGGCACAGAGCTCTCCTTCTGCAGCAGCTCCATCTGCAGGAGGCTCTCCTCCTGGGCTGTGGTCTGTTCCAGTTCATGCTGGAGATGTTCAAACCTAGAGGAGGAAGGTAGCTGGGACACAGGCCTGGTCAGGCCCTGCCATGTCAGCTTTTGAGCCCTGATCAGCTAGAAAATTCATTGCCTTTTAGCTGAGTTCATTGACTGCTTCCCTAAGGAAGATGGCCAGGCAAAAACTGGGAGCTGGGATGTGGATGTGGATGGGGGTAAGGGGAGATCGTGAGAGAGAAGGGACAAGGGGAGGATGGGGAGAGCTTGGAGGAATGGAACAGCTGGGATGGAGGAAGGGTAGATATGGGAGCAGGGAAGTATATATCTTCATTAAGGGAGCCATTTTAGGGTTGGCAAGGGACTTGACTCTAGAGGGGTTCCCAGGTATCCAAAGAGATGTCCCCAGCTTATTCCTTGGGCAGCTGAAAAGAGGGCCTATCCTATAGCCACACTGATGAATATCTTGCATATCACCATAGAAACTTCATCTGGGGATGGATGGAGATAGAGACAGAGACCTACATTGGAGCACTGGACTGAGCTCCCAAGGTACAAATGAGGAGCAGAAGGAGGGAGAACATGAGCAAGGAAGTCACATGGCAGGGCTGATGTAATGGGAGCTCACCAAGGTCAGCTGGACTGGGACTGATGGAGCATGTGATTAAACCGGTCTCTGAACGTGGCTGACAATGAGGGCTGACTGAGAAGCCAAGGACAATGGCACTGGGTTTTGATTCCACTGCGTGTACTGACTTTGTGGGAGCCTAGTCTGTTTGGATGCTCACCTTCCTAGACCTGGAAGGAGGGGTGAGGACCTTGGACTTCCTACAGGGCAGGGAACCCTGACTGCTCTTTGGACTGGAGAAGGAGGGGGAAGAAAAAGAGGAAGGAGGAGGCATTTCTCCTCCTGTGTAAACAAGAGTAAAACCCCTTCCCCAACCTTGTTCATCTCCTCATTTTCATTGTGAGGTTCACACATCCTTGGAATACACTGGCTGATTTAATTCAGAAGATTTTTTCTATAATCCAATGTCTCTCTGATGCTGTTGTTCCTTTCCCATTGGCGTTAAGACAATTCAATGTTAATGAAGAATTACACAATCAATTTCTAGGGGTAGTTTCCATTCTGGAAATTAGAAAAGGACAGAATTGTCTGGCAGGGTTGGAAGGATTGGGATGAGGGGAGAGGGGAGTGTAAGAGGAAAAGAGGAGTTGAGAGGGGCAGGGGAGAGGAGAATTTGAGGGAATCAGTTGGTTTAGATGGTGGAAGGACAGAGATGAGAGAAATATCTTGATTGAGGGAGCCATTATAGGGTTAGCATAAACCTGACTCTAGAGAAATTCCCAGGAATCCAAGAGGTTGACCCCACCTAGGAATCTGTGCAGTAGAGAAAAGGGGGACCATCTTGACTTGCCTTGTAGTCACACTGATGAGTATCTTAAATACCACCATAGAACCTTCATCCAGCAAATGATGGAGGCAGAGACAGAGACACACATCAGAGCACTGGACTGAGTTCTCAAAGTCCAGTTGAAGAGTGGAAGGAATAAGAATATGAGCGAGAAGGTCAAGACCATAATGGGCTCACTCACTAAAACAGTCTGCCTGAGCTAATGGGAGCTCACTAACACCAGACAGACTAGTAAGGAACAAGCATAGGACCAAACTAGTCCCTCTGAATGTGGTTGACAGTTGCATGGCTGGGGCATACTGAGGGTCCACTGGCAGAGGCATCAGGATTTATCCCTAATGCATGTACAGGCCTTTTGGGATCCTATTCTCTTTGGATGTACACCTTGCTCAGCTTAGATATAGTAGGGAGTGCCTTGGACCTTCCACAAGACAATGTGCCTTACACTCTCTGAGGATTAGATGGGGGTGGGGTGGGAGGGTGTGTGGACAGAATAGGAGAAAGAAAAAAGAAAAAAAGAAAAAAAAAAGAAAATTCAAGGTTAATAAAGCATTATGCAATTTATTTTAGGGGTAGTTTCCATCACTTTCTGTTTGTTTAGCATATCCTTTATAGTTCAATTTGATCCTTCTATAAATGCCTGATCTATAGGAATGTTTGATATACCTGTAATATGCTCTATATTATAATAAGCAAAAAAACTGTTTTATTTTCTTAAACAGATATGCTGAACCATTGTCTGTCATTACTTGTGCAGGTATACCCATGATGGCCATAACTTCTAATAAACACATTATTACTGAATCCGACTTTTTTTGAGCTCAAGGCAGTTGCCCATTAAAAACCTGAATAAGTGTCAATGGTGTGGTTACATATTTTAATTTTCCAAATTTTGTAAAGCGGAACACATCCATCTGCCAGATTTCATTCTTTTGAGTAACCTTTTTGTTAGTCCTTTCAGATAACGGTATTTGGTTATAAAAAAAGAGCACATAGGGCATTGCTTTGTTGCTATGTAATAGAAAACTCTTTCTTTAAAGCTTTGATACTGAAATGATGTTTCTTAATAAATTCTGAGGCATTCAGCACACTTCTGATCAATTTCTGTATTACATCGTGCTAGAAGACATGATAGACACACATGGGATCAGAAATGTGTTAAATATATGGAACAAAACCTATGCTTGATTATACCTTGAACCTATATAAATAACAAAGTTAATTCTGAACATCTCGTATAAATTCAGCATTTTAAGTATGCAAGACAACTCTTTTTGCATAGTGCGAATCAAGGCTGGGTGGTGGTGCCTTGAATCAGTAACTATGTTGAAAGGTTCTTTAAAATCCCTTAGTACCATGAGAATAGCATATAATTCTGCCTTTTGAACAGAATTATAAGGGCTTTGTTTCAACTTACTTAAATCTTCGGAGTTGTACCCTGCCTTTCCTGATTAATTTGCATCAGTATAAAATGTACAGTTTTCAGTTTTTGGTGTGTCACATACAATTCAGGGAAAAATCCAAGTTGTTCTCTTTATAAGGTGAATTCTATCACTTTTGGGATAATTTCTCTTAATGTCTCAAAAAATATCATGAGCTCATTGTCATGGTTCATTGTCTTCCCATATGTTTTAAATTTCATCAGTAATAAAAGGCACTATAATCTCTGCTGGGTCTATATCGGTGAGTTGAAGAAATCTCAATTTTCCTTTCATAATTAATTTAGAGACATTTTATGTAAGTTCTTATTTTTTACTTGATCTATGTGGTAAAAAGTTGCATCCTAAGATAATATCTTCTCTCTGTATTAAAATTCCTATAGGGTAAATTCTGGAGGGCAATATGACTAGAATACAACTAAGATTTGGATTCACCATATCCACATGTTCCTACTGTAATTTTTCTTCAATGACTATTAATTGTAATTTTCAAATTACTGATTCACAATTACACAGAAACAGATACATAATACACAAACAGACAGACATAAAAGTGAGCTCATTCATATCTCCAAGTGGGTCTGGAGTGGATCTGGGAGAGACTCGATTCCTGGTCAGGGAACCAAATGTTGCAACCTAAAGTCCAACTACCAAGAGAAGTCTCACCAAGAGACTGTCTCTCACACCACAGTTGATGTAAAAGCATGGGGATTTTATTAATTCTGTACTGACGGGGCTTTCAGCATTCAACAAGCCAGAAAGACACCAAATAGCTGATACAGGATGCTTTTAAAAGAAAAAGCCACAAAAGGAAAGGGGTATCTTGGGCTCTTTTTTAACTATTATGATTGGCTTACTCAAAGGGCTATTACCAATAATTGGCTGAAGAGCAGTTGCCAGATCAGGTGAGGTAACAGGGAACATCTGAGGGTCACTTTGCCCCTTTCCCAGGGACTGAGTCAAAACACCAGGAACTGAGTCAACACCTCAGGGTTATCTTGCCCCTAGTCAACAACTGAGGTCTATTTGCAGAACATTTACAAGGACTCAGGGAGATGAGGAAAGTTCCCAACATTTTAGTATGTGCATGTGTAGTTGAAAGGTCCTTGATTCCTAGAGGGGAGGAGGTATTGCTGCTGAGATGCCTCAAAATTGGCCACAGAGTTGTCAGAAATGGCTTTAGAGTTATTTTTGAGTTCTACAAAAGCAATTCTTTTTGACAAAAAGGTTGTGATTTGACACTAGCATGGCTGCCAACATACATATGAGCATGTTATCTTCAATCTTTGAGTTTGGCTGGGATTAAATGGTAAATCTACTACTCCACACTAATCTGGAAAGACTTGTAGAAGAAAACCAAGGAGATTCAGACAAAGGAGTTGGAGAGAGAGATACCCAGGCATTGACCCTGTTTCTAAGAGAGTATGAATTTCTGACAATTGCACAGAAGGAACATTTAGCACAATTAATGAAAACCCAGACATAAATATTATGGTTCAACCCGAATAACAGAAAAGAAAAGCAGTCAGCCACTGTACCTTACCTCTACCTCTGAATGAAAATGGGTGAGATCCTGTCTCCATGGATGCTGAAGTCTGCACAGTGCACAGTCAACTGAGTTCCTCTTTCCCGTTATATGTCTTTCTCCATGCAGGATATAATTCCTGCCTCAACCTCCCTAGTGCTAGTATAAAAGGTGTGTGATCCCAATCATTGGGATCACCTTTGTATGAGCTTTGTTTCTCCTTTAAGAAAGATTCAATCTCAAGTAGCCAGGATGACTTTGAACTCACAGAGATATCTCTGTCTCTGTCTCCCAAGTCCTGGGATTAAAGGTGTGTGCCACAAGTCCCTTGCCTGTATAACTGAATAGTATGGCTGCTTTGCCCTCTGACCTTCAGGCACATTTTATTTAGTAAAACACAAATAATATACCACTATAGAAAGTGATAGAAATCAGAGGAGAATAAAGAATCATATTTCAAATATCTAATGACAGAACCACAGTTCAGGAAGAGAAAGTTTGAATTCTTAATGAATCAATCCCCTTCTCCTTTTGCAGAAGCAATAAATGCTATTTTTCAAAGCTGAGTCAATCAACACACTGCCAGGGGCAGTTGTCTTTTTCCCCTTAGGCCCCCATGTGTCATTTCTCACAAGAGCATGATGGGCTGTTATCCACTCTGCCACAGTCAGTGCTAAGAAAGGGAACTGAGGGCTTGTGGTCCTATGTGGCAGTGAGCACTGGGCCCAAACCTCCACAGCTCAGCAGAGTTGGAGGGACTAAAATGGACTTCATACAGAAACACTACTAGAACCCACAAACTGATTTTAAATATTTTACTCATTTTATATTTTATTTGGGTAAGGTTTTGTCTACAGAGATGGCTGTGCCCATGGAGTAGGAACTCAGATCCTCTGTAGCCCCAGATAGAGATGGTTGAAAAGCCCCCATGTGTCCTGGGAAGTGATCACGGGTCCCTGCAGGGATAACTATTGCCTTTGTCCACTGAGTCATCATCTCTCCAGTTCTCACATGCTGAGTTTGGAGGAAAAATGTCTTCTTTCTCTTGCCCTTCTCTGCTAAATAAACATTCATGTTTATTCTTTCCTTTGTTCTGAGCCCTTGATCATATGGTCTGTTCATCCAATGCAGACAGTTTTCTGCAAATAAACCTTACTGGGATGAGCTTGGGATCAGCAGAACCCTGAATCCCAGTTTCCATCTGATGGGACAAAACTCAAAGCAGTCTAATGACAGGGTAGAAGTTGCATAGAGTATACCAGAGTCCAGTGCTGCTGCTCACCCTACCTGCCCTTCAACTCATTTACAGATATGTTAAAGCCAGGCCTGGCAGCTGTGTTGGTGCCCACCCGTAAAACAGGTGTCATTAATAACAATAATGACTGCTTTTTCTGTAGGCCACAGCCCACCAGGTCCTAAGACATCTTCAGGCGTTTGAGGGGGGGCTCCAGGAAAAGACAATGTGCAGAACCCAGGCAGACACATACTTCAGCCACCAAGTGGGGATAGGAGTCGACCACTGTCTTCCAGCTCGAGGTCTGAAAAACCTCAGAAGCATGAGCTGTAATGAAATCCATTGCCCGAGTTTTCAACTGCACTGCGCTGTGGAGGTCAGCCAGGAAGAGAGTGTGGGCAGCATTCTCCACAGAGAGGTCTCTGCAGAGGGCCCTCTCACACATGACCTTCAAACGCTCCAGGGCATACTTGTCAGCAGCTGCCAGCACCGCATCTGCCATGCTGTTCTTTCCCAGTGTAAATGAAGTCCATCATTGCCTTGAAGACTTCAGGTTCCAGGTCACGAATCTCAACACAGTTGGTTCTTCTCTCCTCCATGTCATGTTCAAACATGGCTCTGAAAACTGGAGAGCGAGCAACTAAGATGGCCTTGTGAGCCCGGAATTCCTGGCCAGCCACCACCAGGCAGCAGTCTGTGAAGCGGGAATTCTCCCACAGCTCTCCTAGCTCATCGACCAGCCTGCACCCTGGAATGTCAATCCCTGGCTCTGTGTTCTGTTCAGAGATGCTGATGTAGTCCTGAACCACGCTCACCTCACAGCAGAGTGTGAGTTTGTCACAGCAGAGTGTGAGTTTGTCATCTGGAAGAAGCAAACATGGAGTGGAGAAAAAGACTTCTCGAGGGATAAACTTTTTGAAGCCCCAGTCTCGGCTTAGGTCAAACCTGATGACTCTTCCAATGTTCATGATTTGGGATTTTTCTCCTTTGGCAGTTATGATCCAAAGCTTGAACTTTGCCCACACGGGGCTCTTTGGAGAGCTGAGCAACCCTAGGAAAACTGACAGGTATCCTCTGCTTTCCTCATCAAACCCATTTTGGTATACATTCATATACCATTTCTGTTTGTCATTGGCTCCTGGTGAGAAAGTGGGACTTTTAATATATTTCCCAAAGTTTCCCTCCAAGCAAAAAGAGAAGTTGCTGATGGTCCATCTGTAGGAGAATTTCTTGACTCTGATCTCTGTGTGGCCACTTCTCTCAGCTGCCAGGTCCCCTGACATATCTGCTGCTGGGAGTGTGAAGGTTTACCTGGAGCCAGAGAAGAACAGGATAGTTTTCTTCTTCAACCTGGGGGTAACAATTATAGATTTTTTTTTGATTTTTTAGTTTCTGTGTTCTCCTCTGTTCTCTGTTCTATGAGGCAAGAAACTTGAGTCTGTCTGAAGTTCTATCCAGATTGCACTATGAAATTCAGAGAAGACAGTCTAGAGTACTAGGCCCTCTTTCTTACATCACTCCACTTTTCTAGATTAAATATTAGGTAAGAAGATGATTAGTTTTGACAATTACAAAGTATTTTGATAATTTGGAACATTTTATACACTCTTATATTGAAAATTGTACTACGATTCTCTAAAGGAACAGAACACATAGAGTGGATCTCTCTGTATGAAGGAGAGTGATTCATTAGAATGACTTAGGGATGCAGACCTGCTAATCCCACAAAGGCTAACTGTGAAGGGAAAGTGCAAGAACCCAGTACTTACTCAGTCCCAGAGGCCTGATATGTTGGCTATTCCTCAGCCTATGCTGGAATTCTCTACTGCCAGCGAAGGGAAGGACTTGCAAGGCAAGGACAGGCAGCAAAGGTCAGCCCATTCCTTCTTCCCTCTCCTTTTATGCTTACAGCAGAGGGTGTGGCATAGTGCAGGGTGTGTCTTTAAGCCTTGAGATCTGGATTAAAGATATGTGTTTTCCGGCATCATTTCCAGATTAAAAGTTTCTATCTTTCAAACTTCAAATTCATATTGGAAGGGGATCTACCTACCCAATTTAAGCAAAAAATTTCTCACAAATGTGCTGTCCATTTTAGATTTTTGTTAATTCCAAGTTTAGCTAAGTTGGGAAACAAGAATAACCACCACAAGTGTAATTTGCTATGAGAGGATCATAAATGTTTTTCAGTTCATTCACATTGACTGATTAGAATGTTTTTCAATACCTTATGACAGGAAAACTTCATTGCAGACCTCTGTCCTCTTCAAAGTTTAAACTTCCATGCATTATCTGCAAGGCCTTAAAATGAGAGAGTATTCTGGTTTCCAGAAGAATATATTCAACATTTACTGATAACCTCATCCTCCCAGGTGAGAAGATTATACATGAGCACCAACAAACCTGACTCTTGAGCCCTTTAAAAATATTCTAATGAATGAATAAATTCAAATATCACTGGGCCTCTGACATCCTCTGCTTGATCTCCAGGCAGCATTCTTCTCTCTGTGGTGTCGCCCATATGCATGCATTCATCTGTGGGCAGCTTCATAGGTGTGTCCTGCGCGACATAAAATCAGGGACTTCCACCATGCTAGGCAAGTTCCCTACTACTAAGCTACATTTTCACAATCTTACCCTTCTTCGCCATGCCTCTCCTCTCCAAGAAGAATGCATGTCAAGATCTTTCCTGGTAAGCCCTCCTCGTGGTGCTACACAAATTACTAAATATGGGTTAAAGAAAGATGTGAGAATTAATTAATAAGAGGCTAAAACTAATGGGCCAGGCAGTGTTTAAAAGAATACAATTTGTATTTCATTATTTTGGGTATAAAGCTAGCAGAGTGGGAGCTGGGCAAGATGAAAAGGAGGCCTGCCAGCAGCACCATTACTACAGAATGGTGCCCACCTGGATAACTGAATCCACAGAAAGCTTGAGAAAGCTTGGGACAGAATAGAGTAAAGCGTTTTTTCTTGGTAACAGCAATTTCTCCGGTCTGGCTCTTCTTGCAAGAGGCAAGCAAGCGCTCTCATCTAAGAGAGGCTTCCTGACTCAGCCTTAGCTGCAACACTCTGCAGCTCTTAAGAGGTCCTGCCATGAAACACTTACCTAATATTGATGAAAAACCAACCACATGCTTTTCCGTTTTCAACTGTAGCAGGAAAAATTTTGCTTTTTTAAAATGCCGGCTTTCTGTGCTGTCCTACCAGGCAAACTCTGACTCTTTCAGGCAGGCAGTCTGACTATGGAGGATTTGAATGTAGTCTGTGAATAGAATGCTGCAGCTTGCTTGATGGCAGGGCCTTAAACCGCCATAGAGTTGTGATGATAAACATGGCTACAGCTGATACCTCTGCCATGAGGCTGGAAAGCTAAGGAATGGGCTGTACCCAGCTGCCAAAGCCACGGCTTTAATCCTACCAATATTGCTTGGTAAATTAAAGACTCATATGGTCAAGAAAAGATAGATATACAATAAACAAAAGATTCAAAGTCAAAAACTGTCTAAATGGTTTATTATATTTTAAAAATATATGCAGCTAAAAATTAAAATTCTTAAAAATAAGAAAAGTAGTTGGGTGTGGTAGTACACACCTTTAATCCCAACACTTGTGAGGCAGAGGTAGATTGACTTCTGTGACTTCATGGTGTGGCAGGGCACACCTTTAATCCCAATGCCTGGGAGACAGAGACAGACAGATCTCTGTGAATTCAAGGTGTTGTAGCACACACCTTTAATCCCTGCACTGGGGAGGCAGAGTCAGGTGGATCTCTGTGATTTCAAGGACAGCCTGGTCTACAAAGTAATCCCACGACAAAGATATACAGAGAACCTGTCTCAAAAAATAAAAGTAAAAATAAACAAAATAGAGGTTAAAATAAAGCCACACAAAGATGAAAAATACATAGAGAATATTGATACTGTATGCTATTATGCTCTCTTTAAATTGTTAGAATGCTGAGGAAGGAGCAACAGCTGCTAAAAGTTATTCGTTTATAGATGCTGCTAAAATATTCCAGAACAGATATTTTAAAAATACCTTGACTTTAAAATTTGGATTTAAGGACATGTTCCTTTGGAAAGGAGTTTCTTTTGTTTTCACAGAAAATGAGACCCTATGGATTGCTTCTATCCCAATATGGTATGACAGACCTCCTGAAAGATTGCTGTGTACACTTTCAGAAAATTACTTCACCCAACTGATGACTGAGATGAACCTGGCACACAGGTTATACCATGAAAAATCTGATTAACAGCGTCACCATTCAGCAGGAAGCAATTTGGAGAGAAATAAGTATGCCGATGTTCCCAAATATTGTTTATAAATGTTCTTTTACATTTAAAGAATGTACATTTAAAGACTTTACATTTATCATTTTACATATGATATAGATATGAATAATTTACACTGGTATAAATTTTTGCTGTGTTGATATAAATTTAAGGTGAATTTTGTTATGTGTATATGTATTTCTGATACTGATTAAGGTATTGTGATGTGTAGTTCATTTAAAAATGTAATGTATATAGGTAGTTAATGGATAGTCATCAATAATAGTCAAACTTGTAGTCATGTTAGTTAGATTTTCTAGATGTACATAGATATATTTCAGTTAGGCATTCTTCATATCTTTCAAAGACTACAAAATATGCCATTTAAATGTTTTAATAACTTAGAGTTTTTCATGACAATGAGACACATCTGCCCCTTAAAGAGGAAGATGGGCATCGAAGAGGCTCCTTATTGAGTTTGATAGCCATTTGGGCAAAAAACTGCTCTTGCCTGGACTGATGCATAGACTGGACACAAAGAACCCACAGAGAGAGGACTGATGAACTTCCTAAAGGTGAGATGGTCTTTTGGCGTTCCTGATTCATGAAAGAGTCTCTGAGACATTCTGCAGGACACAGCAGATAGTGACTAAATTGTCTTTGAAATTTCCTGCTTCATAAAAAAGTCTGCTGGATACTATGGGCCTATGGGCTGAAGATGGATGCCCCAACAGTACAAAAGAACTTTGGGTGACTGTCCAGACAACAAGATGTCTCTGTAATTTCTAGAGTTTGGAAGTTGCTTATTTCTTGTTTACTTAGGTAATATTATATCCTACAGAGTCTTTGATAGAGGTAAGGAATAGATAGATAGTTATAGTTGTTTTCCTTTGTTATGATAAAAGATAAAATAGATATAAATATTGTAACTGTAATTCTTACTTGATAACTGTTTTGCTATATGTAATTTGACTATGTTAAAGTTAAAGCCTTTCTTTTTGTTTAAACAGAAAAAGGGGAAATGATGGAGGACTCTCATTGGTTAATAAAAATCTGCCTTGACTTTTTGATAGGGCAGGATTTAGATAGGTGGAGTAGATAGAACAGAATGCTGGGAAGAAGGGAAGTGAGGCAACTGCCTCAAGCAGTAGATATGCCTCTCCTCTCCAAGAAGGACACAGGTCAAGATCTCTCCTGGTAAGCTACCCCTCGTGGTGCTACACAAATTACTAAATATGGGTTAAAGCAAGATAAGAGAATTAATTAATAAGAGGCTAAAACTAATGGGCCAGGCAGTGTTTAAAAGAATACAATTTGTGCATTGTTATTTCAGGTGTAAAGCTAGCCAAGTGAGAGCCGGGCAGAACGAAAAGTAGGACTGCCCTGCCCGCAGCGCCTCACTACAGCCCTGTCTGATGTGGGGTTAGTGAAGATCTTTTCCCATTCTGTAGGCTGTCATTGTGTCTTATTGACCATGTTCTTTGCTTTACAGAAGATTTTCAGTTTCAGGAGGTCCCATTTATTAATTGTTTCTCTCAGTGTCTGTGCTGCTGGAGTTATATTTAGGAAGTGGTTCCCTGTGCCAATGCATTCAAGTGTACTTCCCACATTCTCTTCTATAAGGTTCAGTGTGGCTGGCTTTATGTTGAGGTGTTTGGTCCATTGGGACTTGAGTTTTGTGCATGGTGAAAGATATGGGTCTATTTTCATTCTTCTACATGTTGAATACTGGTTATGTCAACACTACTTGTTAAATATGCTTTCTTTTTTTCATTTGATTTTTTTGCTTCTTTATCAAATATCAGGTGTTCAAAGATGTGTGGACTGATATCCGGGTCTTCAATTCGGTTCCATTGGTTCTCCTGTCTGTTCTTATGCTAATACCAGGCTGTTTTCAATACTGTAGCTCTGTATTAGAGTTTGAGAATAATTCTCTATATGAATAAATCCTGTACTTGAACCACAGGGACCTCTAAGTTCCCCATGAAAATCTGCTCTTCTCTCCAGGAATATACTTCTGGGAAACACAGGCGAGTAATGTAAAGAATTTTACAAATGAGGGTCCTGCATTGACTGCCTACCTGCACTCAAATGACACATTGGAGGGAAGGGGTACGTGCCACCTTGACCTAAACCCACATAGAAAACAATAACTGATGTTATTAGTTACCCACCTGTAATAGATTCCAAACTGAGGAACTAAACATTAGGAGATCAAAACCAATTGATTGATTTATCCTGTCTTGAGGGATGAGTAGCATTGGAGCCAGACTTTCAGGAGAGCTAGGCTGGGAATTGTTGACAGGACTGAATCACTGAAGTTATTTTCCTGTCCTCTAGGCTTTGTGTGTCCCTACAGACATGATGAGCTAGAGAAAGATGATAGATGTGGGGAGCATTTTACAGATCACAATCTAAGGGGAAGGGGAAGCATCTCAAAGTCCCTTCTTTAGGAATTGTTGAAAATATTCTGCACCCTTTAGAAGCCAGAATACTCTCTCCCATTTAAGGTCCAGCATGCGAGGTCAAAGTTGAAGAATAGAACTCACCACTGAGGAGGAAAAGTATGAGGTAATGAGACACTTAATCTCAGCAGTCTGATTGATGGAAGTGAGAATTAGAATTTTCTCATAGCACACCCTTAAGTGGATCCGGAAGAGAATATAAGGAGGATTAACTGAGGAGGACCAGAAAGACCACCAATAAAATTAGTGGAGCCATCCCAGGTACTGTTAGTCAGAATGGAATAAAAGGCAGGAAGGAAGACAGCCACTTTCAGAGAATCTTGTCTGGCTCTACTTCCTCCCTCCTTATATGAATTCTTCCAACCTGACCTTCATGCTGTGAACACTGGCAGGGTAAGAAAAGCATCTCTTCCCAGATCGTGTATATGGGAGGAATTCTTATAACAACATGAGAAGAGTAATAACAGCTGAGTAGGAATGAGCAACTTTCCCTTATTTATGGAAGATTGATCTTAGTAAGCAAATTCTCTTGAGATTGTTGTTCTTGGTTCCCTACTTGACTACACCTGCAATTAACTAAAATCCTAAAACAGAGGGCACTACTGTGAGAAATGTTTTTGCTTAAGTTGAAGTAGGTACAGCACTTCACAGACACACTTCAGAGGCAGAAAAACACAAACATTTATCTCAAGGCCTGAAGAAACACACCTTTAATCCATATTTAGAGCCTGAAGGAAACACCTCTAGCTGGGCCATGCCTTCTGACTCCTGGGAGCCTATAAAAACTTGGAGGAAGCTGTTGCTTATTGAAAGATTGGCCTCCCCTTGCAGCAAGACTATTCCTTCACTGGCATTAGAGCATTCTTCTTTATAATTGCAGCATAGACCAAGGACCAGTCGGCACGTCTAACCTCCTGGACTGAGTAAGTACTGGATTCTTGGACTCTCCCTTCACAGGTAGCCTTTGTAGGATTAGCAGGACTGCAGCCCTAAGTCATTCTAATGAATCTTCTTTGTTCATAAAGAGAGAGTCCTTGGGTATGTTCTGTTACTCTAGAGAACCAGTGTGCAAAATTTTGGATGAGTATATAAAATGTTGCAAATTATCAAAAGTTGTGTACGATTCTCAAAGATGGAAATCCATTGACCTAAGATTCAATCTAGAAAAAAAAATGAAGTGATAACACAGTCCCTTGTAGCCTAGTCTACACACACTGAAACTAGAATTGAAATATGGATAATTTCAGAGACTCAAGTTTCTAGCCTCATAGAAAAGGGAACAGAGGAGAAACAGAAGCTAAAAATATACATCATGTCTGTTGTTTTATCCTACAGAGCAAGAGAAGACAAATCCTAGTATTTCATTTTGGATCCCGTTTAACCTTCAAACTACCTCCAAGAGAAATGTCTCAGGACGCAATAGACAAGATCTGGGGCTATAAACTGTTCAACATCCAGAATTTCTCCTGCATCCACAACTTCTGTTTTATTCTGGAGGAAATGAGGGACAGTATTAGAAGCCCAACTTTCTCAATAGGAGATGATGCCTAATGGTGTTTGAGAGTTCACCCTAAGGGCATCGATGAAGAAAGCTCAGATTACCTGTCACATAACCTAGAGTTGCTCAGCTCTCCAGAATCCCATTACAGCACAGTTCAAGTTTTGGATCATAAATGCCAAAGGAGAAAAAAACGAACCTATGACTAGCTCTAAAACATTTAGGTTCCTGCCAGGCTACCAAAAGGGTTTCAAAATGTTCATCCATCAAGATTTTCTTTTGGGCCATTCTCGTGGGCTTCTCCCTGAAGACCAGTTCACCCTCCTTAGCTTGGGGATGCTGGTCATGTACTCCTATAGTATCCCTGACGACAGCAAGGAGCAGAGAATCCAGGTTCCCAAAGATCCATTAGGAGATGATCTAGGACAGCTGTGGAAGAATTCCAGCTTCACAGACTGCCGCCTGGTGTTAGCTGGCCAGGAATTCCAGGCTCACAAGGCCATCTTAGCTGCTTGCTGTCCGGTTTTCAGAGACATGTTTGAATATGACACGGAGGAGAACAGAAAGAATCATACTGAGATTCATGACCTGGAACCTGAAGTCTTCAAGGCAATGATGAGCTATATTTACACCGGGAAGGAACCAGTCCTCCACAGCATGGCAGATGCTGTGCTGGCAGCTGCTGACAAGTATGGCCTGGAGCATTTGAAGGTCATGTGCGAGAGTGCCCTCTTCTGGGACCTCTCTGTGGAGACTGCTGCCCACACTCTCTTCCTGGCTGACCTCCACAGGACAGGGCAGCTGAAAACACAGGTGCTGAATTTTATTACAGCTCATGGTTCTGAGGTCTCTCAGACCAGAGCCTGGAAGACAATGGTGGATTCATACCCTCACTTGGTGGCTGAAGCATGCAGCTCCCTGGCTTCTGCTCAATGCAATCTACTGGAGCCTCCTCTCAAACGTCTGAAGCAAGACCAAGAACCTGTCACCGGTACCCTACATGTGTATCCCAGAAGCAGTGGCCTATGTTGATACCAGTTACTCCTGGGTAGACTATGAGGTACATAGAGCATTTACAACAACTCTGGGGGAAAGACAACACAGTTAGTAGTGCTTTAATACATTCATTCATGACTTGAATATTGTAGTGGTGTATTATTTGTATTTTGATAAATAAATCTTGCCTGAAGACCACAAGTAAAGCTAAAGCCACTGGAGATCAGGCAATGGTGACACCTTTAATCACAGGATTTGTTAGACAGAGTAACATGGATCTCTGTGAGTTTAAAGGCACCTTAATCTAAACAAAATCAATGCAGTAACAAATCCAGGTGGTGGT
Organism: Arvicola amphibius; assembly: GCF_903992535.2. Taxonomy (NCBI): domain Eukaryota; kingdom Metazoa; phylum Chordata; class Mammalia; order Rodentia; family Cricetidae; genus Arvicola; species Arvicola amphibius. The sequence goes on along the minus strand of NC_052060.1, from coordinate 7,998,135 downwards.
GGCTCACACCTTCAATCCTAGCCTGCGGAATCCCAGCACTAGAGGTAATATAAAATGGGGTGAGAGAGGTTTAATAATCTGCTTCTTCTACAGTCACCCAGACTTAACAGAGGAAAGATGTCTCTAGTGGGTTGGCTGCTTTGCTTTTCTGGTTGTCAGTTTGAACCTCAATATCTATCTCTAGGTTTTTATTTTTGGTGATACAGAATGGCAGCTGGGGGAGGAACAGCGATGAACTCTGATGGACTCTATGCAACCTCTCCTCTGTTGCTGTACTGGTTTGATTTTGGTCCAGTGATTTGGAAACTGGGATTCAGTTTAGCTAATGCCCCCAGCACATCCCAAAAGGGTTTTTTGGAGAAACCTGTCTGGATAGGACTGTGCAGAGCATATGATCAAGGGCTCAGAGCAAAGGAGAAAACAAATGGGAATGTTTTCTTACAAGAGAAGGGGAACAGAATGAAGACATTCTTCCCCCAAACTCAGTTTGTGGGAACTGGAGAGATGACTCAGTGGGCAAAAGCAATTGTTCCTCTTGCAGAGGACCCTGGTTCAGTCACGTAAACAAAATTTACCCCAAATGCAATAGAATATAAAAGGAATAAAAATTGTAGAATGACTTTGTGGATTCCAGTGGTGTTTCTGTTAGAAGAAGCCCAGTCCTGCTCAGCTGCAGAAGTTTGTGCAGGGTCCTCACAGTCACACACACAAATGTTAATTAAAAGATACCTAATGAAATTGCTGTACTCAGAGACTGGTGCCTCGCCCAGCTGTCATCAGTTAGGCTTTCTCCAGCAGCTGATGGGAGTAAAGGGTTCACAGAATCAGATAAACGGGGATCATTGGGACTCACAGGGACTGAAGAGGCAGTCACACAGTCTGCATGGGTCTGCACTATGTCCTCTGTATGCATACTGTGGTTGTTTATTTCGGGGGTTCTTGTGGGACTCCTAAACAGTAGGACTGTGGGGAGTCTCTGACCTGTTCGTCTGATCTTGGGAACCTTTTCTTCCTTCTGGGTTGACTCCCCCAGCCTTGATATGAGAGGTTGTGCCTATGCTTATTGCATCTCATTATGATGTGTTCAGTTGATATTCCCATGTTCACCAACTTCCTGATGCAGCTGTCAGGAGAGAAAGATGGACTGGCCATCTCAAGACACAAGGAAAGATTAAAGAAGTAACATCAGCCTCTAGTGCTGGGTCAGGATTGTGCAGGAGGCAGCTTTCTCCTTAGCCCATGTCCATTGGTCCAGGCATTAAGAGGTAGAAAAGGGAATAGCTCCTCTCACTATCACCCCTAGCGAATCCTGGGGAAAAACTTTGCTTCCCATTCCCATAATCTTAGGTTTTTTAGGTCTGGAAGTTTTTGTTCCAGTGTGATTGGTTGTGTGGGGCCATGCCCCTGTCTGTAGACACAACAAATATTCCACTGAATGGAAGCTCAGACTTCTCCCAAGCCATTTTGAGCTTCTGATGTCCTTAAAACAACAGGCTGAGAAGGAAATAACAGTGTTTGGAGGATGATTGATCAAGATAACCATCACAAATTTGGACTGAGTCTCCACAATAAAGGCAAGAAAGATTATGGTTGTTGGGCAGGAAATCCTCTAGGGTATCTTGGCGCTGCATTGTCCAAAGATTAAAGATGATGGCAGACTGCAACAGCCTTCTCCAGGCAGTTGACAAAAAATGTAGATGCACCAGGAATGAAAACACATTGCACAACTCTAAGTAAAGAGCCAAGACATATTGTATATTTCTACTGAAGGAGCATAAAGGCAACCATCCATATATGGTCAGTAGATTTTTTGAATTTTGTACATTGAACCATCCCTACATATCTGGGACAAAGCATAGTTCATCATGGTAAAAATCATAGAATATTATGGTATTCAGATTGTAATTATATAACGAGTATTTTTGCATCAGTGTTCATAATATTTTTGTCTGTGATTTAGATATCATTGTAATTTTGGACTCATAAAATAAATTTGGGGGAAAGGGGAAGGAAATGGGTGGGTGGGAGGAGGTAGAAATTTTTAATAAAAAGGAAAAAATAAATTTAGTAATAATCCCTTTTTTCTACTTTCTGGAATAATTGGAGAAGGAAGTACTTTAACTTTTCTTTGAATAGCATGTAGGTCAATATGCCAAAAGTTTCTGGTCCTGGGCCCTTTTGGTGGGAAGACTGTTAGTGATTATGCTATTTTGCTAGGGTTTTTCTGTCTATTTAAAATACATGTCTCATCTTGGTTTCCTTTTAGTAATAGAAACCTATTGTTTCCTATTTTATTTATATTTGATCCCTTTTGCTTTGATGAGTATTGGATGAGTATTACTTCTTCTGATTAGGTTATAGTTGAAGTCTATTTTGTTAGCTATAAAAGCAAGTACACCAGCTTACTTCCTGGTCATTTTGCCGGAATGTCTATTTCCAAGGCTTTACTGTGAAGCAACCACTACCCATCTTGTTAAGGTGTGTGTTTCTGGAGGCAGCTGAAGGATGGAACCTGCTTTATTATGCATTCTTATTATTCTGTGACTTCTCACTGGGGAATCAAGACCACTGAAAATGAGCGATATCGCCACTTTTGTTTTCTGTTAATGAACAGTGGCTTTCTCAGGTAAGAGGACATCTCCCTCCTGGTTAAATATTTGTGTGAATCACTTTTGGGTGTGACAGGTTACCCTGTGACGTCCCCAGCAATGGGAAAAAAAGAAAAGCTCCCTCTGTGCCTGTCCATTAATGTGAAACTTCATGCATAAAGCCTAAGCCAGCTTCCTAGGGGTCCTCAGTTCCTCTGTGAGAAGTCACCCCTCCCTTCTAGGAGCATGCCCATTAGAGCACAGAACTCACAGTTTAAAGTACCTTTCATGGAAACAAGGGGTGTTGAAGGGATCACCTACAAACCCTTCAAATGATTGATGAGAGGTGGGGGTACCTACTACCCTGACCCTGAACACACCTGGCAAATAGTCACCCATGCTACTAGCTAGCCATCTGCACAAAATCTACCGGAGGAATAAAAAACCAAGGGATGAAAACCAAATGACTGAGTTATCCTATATTGGCAGATAAGTAGTTTTGGACTCAGATTTACAGAAACATCAGACTGGGATTGGCTGAGCTGATTGAATCAATGTACATATTTCTGTGTCTCTCTAAAACACGACTAACTAGAGAGAGATGACATGTAGGTAGAATATTGCTCATCACACTACAGAGGGGGATCTATCCCCAACTCCTCCCACTCTGGTTCTGTTGAGTGTATTCTGCATCCCATGGAAATGAGAATAATCTCACTCTGAAGGACCAGCAAAATAAGCCTGCCAGTTCCAAGGATTAATGGACAGAACCCACCAGTGGAGGATGTAGTATGTGAGCTATTGAGAAAGTGAATGTGGTCAATCAAGTTGATAGACTTGGAAAGGATTTAGGATATTCATCAACCACACATTTAGATGGATCTAGAAGACTGTGTCCAGGTAGGATAATCTAAAGGGCAGGGGAAAGACCACCATTAATGTTTGCTGGAGTCATCCTGAGACTGTGGGTCTCAGTGGAATCAAGGGCAAGAAAGAAAAACACACTTGTGATGGCTATTCTTGGTTGTCAACTTGACTATATCTGGAATTAATTAACCCCAAAATGGAGAGCACAACTGTGAAAACTCATTGCTTAAGTTGCAGTAGTAGGTAGAGCCACTTCAAATGAGGAATTTGAAGAATGAAGACATGCACCTTTAATCTGGATAATGAGGGTGGGGGATACAATTAAGATCAGGCCACTTCCTTTTATTAACAACTATGTCTAATTCATTACATACATATTATCATTAATGACAATGTCTCTGCTCAACTGTTATTTTAAAAATTATGCTCATATGATGCTTTGTTTTCTCTTTCACTTAATTTTTATTGTTTGACTTTTAGAGATTAAGCAATTTAAGAAGGTTAACTCAAATGAAATAGTTTCCCAGGCCTCGCTTTAAATCCCTGTGTATTCCAGGCTGCCACTGCAGATTGCCTGTGGCTCCTGAATATAATTTATAGGCAGACACTACTGTTTCCATCCTCAGAATCTGTCCTTTGTGCAAGGGGTAATATTTAAGGGAGTGACCTTGGATCTGGGCCATTATTGCATTTGTTTTAGTTTAGGGGACAAGACGTCATTTGGTATGCATGGACACACCAATCAAACTTCCCGCATTTCTGCTGCTTAAGTATTCCAATGCAGGCCCAAGTCAAGGAGGGCCATTAGAAGAGCACATTTATTATATATAGAGAAAAATAGCTGTTATGATATATTCCTAGATGGTACATTGGACTATTGTTTACAATGACCTTCCAGTATATAAGCAACCCTCCTAAGCCAGTCTCAAGAATATCTATATTTGTAGGGTTAAACACCAGACATAAAATAGAAAACAACGTTAAGCTTGATCTGGGTTCACACTCTTTGTTTCTGAAAAGAAGTGTTTTTACACAGGCTTGGAACTCACACTATAGACCAGTCTGACTTATAAACATAGAGATATGCCTACCTCTGTCCTCTGAGAACTGGGATTAAATACTTCACTTCTTAAATCATGCAAGAGGCAATAATAAGATGGTTGGCAAGGACATGAAGAAGAGATATTGAAAATATTTTTAAATGAATGGATTATTTGGAACTCCCTATGGACCTTAGCACTTCAGAGCCTGAGGGGATGGAATCAGGAGTCCTCTGGACTGGGCTGTACCCTGAATTTGCACCACAGCAGGAAGAGATGGAAGAAAACAGGGAAACTTCAAGACATTTATCTCCACGCTGGAATTTTGCTTGATTTTTTTCTTAACATCTGCACAAAATGGAGAAAGATCTTCCTCATGGTCTCTGTGTCTCCTATATGTATATGTATTTCCTTATTGGTTAGTTTTTGTTGTAAGACCTTGCTGCACAACCTGGCTAGCCTTGAACCTACATACCTTTCACCTCATCCTCCCAGGTGAGAAGCACCAACAATCCTGACTTTTGATCCATAAATATATTCTAATGAATGAATAAATCCAACTATTCACTGGGCCTCTGACATCCTCTGCTTGATCTCCAGACAGCATCCTTCTCCCTGTGGTGTCGCCCATACGCATGCAGTCATCTGTGGGCAGCTGCATCTGTGTGTCCTGCAGGACATAGAATCAGGGACTTCCAACATGCTAGGCATGTTACCTACTACTGAGCTACATTTTCATGCTCACCATTTCTCAGTCTTCCCTCATGTCTTCCTTTCTTTAGTGTTCTCCAGCTGTCCCACAGAGAACTGGGTCCAAAAGGACACGAAGCACATGTCACTGTGATTCTGAGGTGGATGTTACTCATGCTTTGTTGTATCAGGGCATGGAGGTCAGGTCTCCAATCTCAGAACCCCCAGAGTGTAGGACTAGGGAAACAATCTGGTATACATCAAGAATTCCTGGATAGCCAAAACAACCTAGTGAGATCCTATCACAAATTAATAATAACAATGATGATGCTGATATATTATAGTGCTACTACTAATATTAATAAAGGCTTGCTGTTTTTTAAATTAATGATAAAGACAATCTGTCAATATGATTTGTAAGATTAAGAGTGTGGTTAAGGTAATTAAATAGAAATTCATGAACCAGGTATGATGCAGTAGTCTATGGCTTTGATCAGAGTAGTCTGAAGGCAGATGCTGACTCAACTCTGTGAGTCTGAAGCTAACTTGGTCCATAGAGCATCTTCTAGCAAAGCTAGATTTGCAGAGTGACAAATTGTCAAAAAAAGTGCATAAAACCCATAATGATTACCTCTTGAATTCCTGCTAAAATATTTGAGACTGCCAAAGCTTTGGAAAATGAACTAGTCTTTCACATCTGTTTCTTTAAGAAAGTACTATCCATCTAATAGGATGGAGAAATGGTCAGAAGTAAAAAGTACTGGATGCCTTTCCAGAAGACTGGCACCCAATTCACTGCATTCACAGGGCAGCTGGCAACACTGGTAACTCCAGTTATCAAGATATCCAGCCTCTTCTGGCCTCTGAGGGCACCATAGGCTCATGGTGTGGTGCAGGAGGTTCTTCTGTATTTGTGTTGCTTTCATTGGTTGAATAAAGAAACTGCCTAGGCCTTTTGATAGGGCAGAACTTAGATAGATTGAATAGACAGAACTGTATGCTGGGAAGAAGGAGAGACAGGAAGATGCCATGAATCTCCTGCCTGAGACGGATGTAGGTAGAAGCTTGCCGGTAAGCCACCATCAAGTGGTGATACACCGATTGGTAGAAATGGGTTAAGCAAGATGTGAGAGTTAGCCAATAAGAGGCTAGAGCTAATGGGCTAGGCGGCGATTTAATTAATGCAATTTCTGTGTGATTATTTCAGAGGTTAAGCTAGCCAGACGGAATGACAAGCAGCCCCCTCCTCTCACAACAATTGTGCACAGTCCAACCTGTGTAGCAAGACCCAGACATTAGCAGAATACCACACATAAGGAAAACCATATCCTTTATGAAATTACCTTTCAAGGTGAAAAAATTCAAGCAACTGTGGAAAAAAAAGGAACAGACCTGTCATAACAAAAAACAAAGACTAAATGAAACCAAAGCACATAATTTTGGGAATATGTCTAAATGTATAATCCTTGCTCAAATATACTAACAATGCAGTATTGCCATGTCTGGCTACCTCTTCTCCTTCACTGAAGTGTGTCAATCCAGAATTTGTTTTTTTGTGCTTAAAAGCTCATCCTGAGAAGGCTAGTTACTGTATAGTTACTGTATTGGCATTCTGAACAACCCATGTAGTTGGCAGCTAGCTAATAAAGTCTTTCTGTTGGTTTAAATCTATGTTCAAGCAGTATCCCATTCTCTCTCTCACTCTCTTGTGCTCGGTCTCTCACTGTGTTTGCATGTGTGTTTGCACTTGTGTCCGTTTTTATGCCTTTCTACTTGTCTCAGTCAGTTTGTTTTGCTGAAATGGCCAAGGCTTTCTCTGGGATGTGGACAACCTGGTTGATTAAGACTCCTGCCTCCTCCTGTTGGGGACCTGAATCTTTTGGCTATGTTACGTCCACCAGAGAACCACCTACCTGAAATTAAAGCTCCACCTGCCCAATTTCTAGAATGAGACTGTATATGAACAGATCCTGTACTTGAGCCCAGGGAGGTCTCAGTGTACCCATGAAAAGCTGCTCTCCTCTCCAGGAGCAGGATCCTTGGAGCCCTGGGCTGGCAATGTAAAGCATTTGTTTTACAAAGGAGGGTCCTGCATTGATTGCCTCTCTTTGTTCAAATGACACACTGAAGGGAAGTGATACCTGCCCCCGACCCTAAACGTACATAGAGAGGAGTCACTGATGCTATTACTTACTGCAAGGGCAAATATTTTAGCCACTTTGCTGTGCACAGACTTTTATTTTTGATTCAATCCATGAGAAAGAACTTTCACGAGCCATGAAATTAGTTAATGAAAAGCAAGATTTATTGTGCAAGGAAGCTTAATTGAAACAAAGGAGTAGAGTGGGAAGCTGGAACAACAGAGTAGAATGGGAAGCGCCCACGAGAGGGCCTCTACCTGGGAATTTACCACTAGTGGTTCTGTATACAGGGCCAGAAAAACGTGGACAAATGCATCCCAGTCATCATCAGGGGCATAGGCTTCATCTGACTGCTTGTCTCTCCTGGGTTGAAACAGTAGCAGCTAGAGGCATTCTGAGGCCAGATTTTAAGCCTCATGAACAGGGTGGGGGGCTCATTGCTTAGTCATCAGCAATCTTCAAAATACCTGGTCCTGTATGCATGTCCACTCCCAGACATTGGCCAGATGTTAGGCTGTGCAGTGCATCAACAGGTCTCTATCTTAATTAAAACAAAAATACTCCCCTTTCTCATTCCTAGAACTGGCCATGATATCAAAACAGAGAAGGAGGTCATCTACACTTTATGCCTTAGACTGCGCAGAGCCTTAACACAAGCCTCCCCATTTTAAAATCACCCTCCTCACAGTTAACCACCTGCATTAGACTCCTAATTGAGGAACTAAAAATTCAAAACCAATTGATTGATTTATCCTGTCTTGAGGGATGAGTAGCATTGGAGCCAGACTTTCAGGAGAGCTAGGCTGGGAATTGTTGACAGGACTGAATCACTGAAGTTATTTTCCTGTCCTCTAGGCTTTGTGTGTCCCTACAGACATGACAAGCTAGAGAAAGATGATAGATGTGGGGAGCATTTTACAGATCACAATCTAAGGGGAAGGGGAAGCATCTCAAAGTCCCTTCTTTAGGAATTGTTGAAAATATTCTGCACCCTTTAGAAGCCAGAATACTCTCTCCCATTTAAGGTCCAGCAGGGTAAGCATGGGAGTTCAAAGTTAAAGAACAGAACTCAGCACTGAGGAGGAAAAGTATGAGGTAATGAGACATTTAATCTCTGCAGTCTGATTGATGGAAATGAGAGGTAATTAGAATTTTCTCATAGCACACCCTTAAGTGGATCAGGAAGAGAATATAAGGAGGATTAACTGAGGAGGACCAGAAAGACCACCAATAAATTTAGTGGAGCCATCCCAGGGACTGTGAGTCTGAATGGAATAAAAAGCAGGAAGGAAGACAGCCACTTTCAGAGAATTCTGCCTGGCTCTACTCCTGCCTCCTTATATGAATTCTTCCACCCTGACCTTCATGCTGTGAACACTGACAGGGTAAGAAAAGCATCTCTTCCCAGATCGTGTATATGGGAGGAATTCTTATAACAACATGAGAAGAGTAATAACAGCTGTGTAGAAATGAACACCATTCCCTGATTTATGGAAGACTCACCCCAGTAAGCAAATTCTCTTGAGATTGTTATTCCTGGTTCCTGACTTGACTACACCTGGAATTAACTAAAATCCTAAAACAGAGGGCACTACTGTGAGAAATGTTTTTGCTTAAGTTGAACCAGGTACAGCACTTCACAGACACACTTTGAAGGCAGAAAAACACAAACATTTATCTCAAGGCCTGAAGAAACACACTTTAATCCATATCTAGAGTCTGAAGGACACACCTCTAGCTGGGCCATGCCCTCTGCCTCCTGGGAGCCTGTAAAAAAATCATGAAGGAAGCTGTTGCTCATTGCCTGCTTGGCCTCGCCTTGCAGCAAGACCATTCCTTCACTGGCATTAGAGCATTCTTCTTTATAATTGCAGCATAGACCAAGGACCAGTCGGCACGTCTAACCTCCTGGACTGAGTAAGTACTGGATTCTTGGACTCTCCCTTCACATGTAGCCTTTGTGGGATTATCAGGACTGCAGCCCTAAATCATTCTAATGAATCTCCTTTGTTCATACAGAGAGAGTCCTTGGTATGTTCTGTTACTGTGGGGAACTGTTGGACTCTAGCATCCAAACTCCGAGGAGGAGTCACCCCCAGAGACCACCTCTCACACCATAGCTGATGCAAAAGCATGACGATTGTATTAATTCTCTCGTGACAGGGTCCCTCAGCATCCGGGAAACCAAGAGACCTTGAATAGCTTCTACAGGCTACTTTTAAAGGAGAAGACCACAGAATCAAGGGGGGTTTTGATTGGCTTATTCAAAAGTGCTATTACCAATAATTGGCTGGAGAGCTGTTGCCAGAGCAGATGAGGGAAGAGGTCATTTTGACAACATTTCCCAGGGGACTGAATCAAAACCTACATATATGGTAATTGTGCAGGAACTGAGTACATGCATGTGTAGATGTTAGGTCCTTTGTTCCCAGGGGAGGAGGGGAAGCACTATGACAGGGAGGCTGAAAGGGTTTAGAATTGTCAGAAATGGCTTCAGAATTGTCTGAAAGTCTTACATTCCCTCCTCTTATTTGGTCAAATATCTCAATCTTGAGTTATTAGTAAATTTCTGAGGACTAATTGGATCTGTACACAGAAATTAAAACCAGCGTTGTAGGCCCATCATAGATCAATAGAGGGCACCAGGTCCTGTCGTCCTGGGACTTGGGAGAGTTTGTTGTTAGCAAAGAAAAGGCTTCCACTATCAGGTTAAACAGTCGCTGGCCTGTATTAGAGCTTGCCAGCAGTGGGAAGCAGGAGTTGCAGAAGGGTTCTTAGGACTAGGAGTGGGGCACAGGGCCCTGGCAAGGGGGGCTACCTCAGCAGGGACTAGCTAGCCCTGGTCAGGTAATACCAGGTTGGGCCCTAGTACTATGGTCATGAGAGGCGTTACAACTCGCAGGGTGAACAGATTCCCTATGTCTTTCCTTTCTGGATCAAACAACCATAAACCCCAAGTATTGTCTGTTAACCAGTTAGCTCTTTTTCCCTCCTTAGTAAAGTGATTGTGATTTTAGATTTTCTTGGTGTGGTATGGGTGAAAGAGACTAAGTCCTTTTTGCTATCCCTCATCCAGGAGACATTGACATTGGTTTTACTTCCCCAGGTAGCACAATAAAATATTTTAGGCCCCCACATACTGCAGAGTTTGCTTTTCCCCCTGGACATATATCATTCAGAAAAGTTCCTGGGGGTTTGCTCAGTATCCTGCCAAGAGTCTTTTCCTAAAACACGCAGGTCAAAAGTTAGCTGGGGGAACCAACCAGGTATCCAGGTGATTGTACATGTGTGCACGACACGCATACAGGAGGCCGAGAGAAGGCAGAGTGGATCCCCTGGACAAGGAACACAGACTCGGGTCACCCCAATACCATGTCCCGAAGTAGTGTCAGTCTCATGGTGTTCTGTAGAAGAGAACAGAGAAATCCATACATCAAGAGCCTTGTAAAATGCAGTGGTGGAGACATGAGGTAGGCAGGTCCGAGCGAAGCTGGAGACCTCTGCTGTAGAACTGGCTCTCTAGCTGCCTGGCTTCTCTGACTTCCTATTGGCAGAAGATAGGGGTCTGCCGGTACACACGGAAACCAGAGGCAAGAATGTTAGTCCAAGGAGGTGAGCATCGGTTGGCTATATTTTTGGGTTAGAGAAAATTCAAGATGATTTGTCTCTGCTACTGCAACAGTCCATCCAGCTCTCTGCAAGGAAAAACGTCCACCAAGCTAAAGGGAGGAATGGGATGGGTGTGGTGTCACCCCTGGGTGCCAGTTGAGGGCGCCATCTATGCAAATGAGGGTCATGAAGGGGCTGCAGCATCCACACCCTCTGCATAAACGCCAGGAATTTCCAGTGTGGCATGGGAGGGAACGTTTATCCTTGGGTGGCAGCGGGGCTCAGGAATAGGGTGCACGTCAGGGGACGTCCTGGAGAATGTGCAGCCAAGTGACCATGTGTTCAGAGCACAGGGCCGGTGGGGCTGAGTCATGGCTGCCAGAAAGTAATGCACACTCACCCAGCTAAGTGAACACCCTCAACACGTCTTAGGTTTTTTTTTTTTTTTTTTTTTTTTTTCAGGTGAGGGTGACCAAATGGCACTAGTGTTGTGTTGTCTGGCCCCTGTGATTTCCCCAAATTCAGAAACTCGACTGCATAGTTTTTGTTAATTTGCGACTGCTTTTGTGGTCTCAGCTTATGCCATTTTCTCATATTTGGTACCCTTCGTTCCTTTCTTTTTCTTTCTTATATGTTTCTTTTTCTGTCTTCCTTTAAAAAAAAAAAGGTCTGTATTTTTGCCCATCCTTGTCAAGGAAACCAAAACGTCAGCCTTAGAATTGGCATCTTTAGGAAATTATGTCCTGGGTTAGTGAGAACATCCCTTCAGGTCTGGAGTTTTTTCTTAAAGTTCAGGAGCACTTGTAGGAAACCACGTCTCAAATTTTGGTTTGAGACTCCAGAATTTTCTTAATTCGTTCCTGCACTTAACATGTACCAGACTTGGGCTCGGAACCATCACACCCCTAGCTGAAAGACAGAAGCCGCTGCTAGAAAGTCATTCTTCTGATTCATTCAAAACAAACCAAAACACCCCTTGTCATTTTATTATCTTCCTAACATAAACTGCATCAAATTACATCAGTTCAGTTCAAACCCACAGTACTCTTGGATATGCCCTGGGGCTCCGCTGGGCTTTGCCTCCTCTGGTCCCCGCAGGCATAGCCCCCAATCCCACCCCAGGCCAACGTCGCCCCCGTCTGTCCCTCTCCACTCCAGGTCAAGTTCTTCCATCTCCTTCCTGTCTGGACTCCCTGAGCACTGGCACCGCACTTGCTGCCTTTCCCACATGTGTCCCGCTGAGGCTCCAGTACACACCTGGGGTGACCAGCCATTGCATGTCCATACTAGGGGTCTGCAAAGGACCTGACCATAAAGCGCACTTGGGCTCCTTTGCGGAGTCCTGATGGGCGCCGGGAATGTGTGTCCAAAAGCTTGGAGTCCCTGGTGGCCCAGACACCTGGTGAAGGTGAGGTCCCAGCGTCCCGGAGTCTCCAGGTTCAAAACCTTCACGCGGGCTGGGGAAGCTGCAGCGGGGAACTCGGAGCGCCAGGCCTCTTGGCTTTGAGGCCTCCTGCTCCAGATGCTGGGCCTTGAGACTGTGGGTATCCCAGGTGTGGCCGTCGAGGTGACGACTGGCTCACCAAGGCGACCATCAGGATTTTGCACATCGTCTCTGTGGTGCAATAGGTTAGCATGTTCGGCTGTTAACCGTGAGGTTGGTGTTTCAAGCCCACCCAGGGCCAAGGGCATTTAGGCTTTTAACAAAAAACTTTCCATATTTACAGCACACTTATGTGCTGACTTGGCAACTGGAAAGTGCACACTCATACATTCTGCTCAGGAATTTAGAAAATCTTGCAAAACCTTAGCTCCTTGTACTTCAGGCCTTACCTTGCCTGACACAGGCTGTCTATATATGGCCTGGCAGAGAAAACAGCAAAATCAATTTTTTTTGATGGGGGAGGTGCGATGAGGAGGAGGACACCTGTGTACAAAGCCCTGCTGCTGTCTTTGGTTTCTTTGGGGATGAGTAGAGTGGGAATCCTTTCTTAATAAAGGAAAATTATGGATAGCAAGTCACCAAAGTGCAGGAAACAGACCAGAATTTAATAAAACAGGCAAACTTTACACTACTAGCTAAGTTGAACTGGAAAATACACTGTGCTGACTAGAATAAAACAGCATATTTTTTCAATACTCCAAATATATTATTTTGGAGTTATACCAATGGCTGAGTCAGATATTCATGGCCTTGATTCGATACCAGGTGAATTTGAGCAACCTGTAAAACTCTATGTCTGCCCTCTAGTGGAGCCTACACAACACTGCAGAGAATGCTCTGATTACCCCCACAGCCCAGAACATGCATGGGGCTAATTTGTCAATGCCTAATCTGTTTATGGCCAGAGTAAATCTTCTCACAGGAACCTGATGAACCCTGCAGAGAGCCTGCATCCAGCAAGGGTGTACTACATTCAAATCAATCAAAGACTAGAAACTTATCTCTAAATGTGATGTTCCTGAGGGAAAATAAAGGGGCAGAGGACACACTGTCCTTCACAACTGATTCTTCCTTTTCACAGGAGAAGAAGGAAGAATGCTCTCCTCTGGGCTGCAGAGCACAAACACAGGGAACTGCTCTCTCAAGCTCTGGGATGGGCAACAACACTCTCCCTTCTCTGCTTCCTCCCCTCCATTATCTACAATAGCAGGCCAGCGGTATAATATAGTGTAATATCTTACACTAGGGCCAGCATGCTCTCACAACCCTCACAGATGTTCCTAGCATCACCGAGGAAATATTACATCAAATAGGAATGAACGTCTTCAAATTCATCCTTACCGTCTGCAGAAGGACTTCAGCAAACAGACTTTCCCTTTTTCATATATGTATGCTAACAAAAGTATTAAAGCATCTTACAATAAAATGGTTTTTAAAAAGTCAACTTCTGGGCCAAGTTTCTGTGAATTCTTCTCATCCCAGCAAGGCCTGTGAGGGGAGGGGTAGAGAGGGAGTGGGACAGGGAGAGGGAGCCATGGTGCACCTATGAAGGTCAGAGAACAGTTTTCAGAGTTGCAGGAGCTCGGCTTCATCAGGCTTGCTGGCGAGTCTTTTCATCCATCTTTAAAGAATAAGGCTCACTGCCTTTTCTATTTTATTTTTTTCTGTTTTTGACAGGGTCCCAGGCTGACCTAACTTGAATTGCTGATCCTCTTGCCTAGGAGCCTCTGTAGAATTACAGACATTAGCCAACAATCCAGGCTGGGTTTTATCCATGGATAGTAACTTGAGTTACTGTGCCCTCCTGGCTTTTCCCAAGTTATATAGTTTCCAGGCCTTGGAATCTGTCCACTTTGGTGTGGTCGTCCATTCCTCATTTAGTGTCCACTCTGATCTGTGTCTAGCCTGTGTTCTATTGCTCTGAAGGGACGTCATGACTTCAGCAACTCTCATAAAGGAAAACATTTCGCTAGGACTGGCTTACAGTACCAGAAGTCCATAATCTTTCTTTTCTTTCTTTCTCTTGTTTATTTAAAAAAGTTTTATTATTCTAAATAAATTGAACCTATTTATGTATCTTCACCAGCAGCTGTGGCATCCCCGCTCTTTGTGTTTCTGGTGGAAATTACTTGGGCTCTGTGCTTTGACACCAGCTTGATAAGCCCTTTACTAAGCAACTCCTGAAGGGCTGCCCTGGCCAAGGAACCCTGAACCTTCAGTCTCTCAGGGACCACAGCTGGAGTAAAAAGCTTGCAGTTAGGAACTTCCTTACAGAGTTTGTCATGTGTAGCCTTGTCAAACAGGACTGGATTGTTGAATTTGCCCTGAACTTTGCCTTTGGACAATTTCTTCTTTTTGGCCTTGCCACCAGACTTATTTACTGGGCCTTTGTCCTTTTTGGCCGACTTTCCATCATCTTTCTTCTTGTTGTCATCCTTGGGCGGCATGATGAAGCTTGGAGAGTGGAAAGGAACACTGCACCCTCCCTGAGAAGTCAGGGAAAAAAGTCAGAAGTAGTCAAGAGAAATATGTAGCTCACCAGACTTATATTTTGTTATCCTACAAAGAAGCAAAGAACACTTTATTTTGCTCTTCACACACACCCTGCTTTTTACCTGGTATTTGTTAAGAAAATTGGTATTGGAAGAATTCCAGCTCAAAGGCCCAGAAAATATATTCAACAAAATTATAGAAGAAAACTTTCCCAACCTAAAGAAGGATATTCTTATGAAGGTACAAGAAGCTTACAGAACACCAAATAGACTGGATCAGAAAAACCTCCTTGCCATATAATAATGAAAACACAAAACATACAGAATAAAGAAAGAATATTAAGAGTTGCAAAGGAAAAATGTCAACTAACATATAAAGGTAAACCTATCAAAATTACACCTGACTTCTCAATGGAAATCATGAAAGCCAGACAGATGTGCTGCAGACACTAAGAGACCATGGATGCAAGCCCAGACTATTATACCCAGCAATGCATTCTTTCACCATCAATGGAGAAAACAATCTATTTCATGACAAAAACAGATTTAAACAATATCTATCCACAAACCCAGCCTTACAGAAAGTACTAGAAGGAAAACCTCAACCCAAGGAAGCCAACAACACCCACAATAGCACAGACATCTGATAACCCTCCACCAACACAACTCAAAGAAGGGAAACACACAAACACTACCACCCAAAAACTAACCAGAGTTAACAACCGATGGTCATTATTATCGCCTAATATCAATGGACTCAATTCACATATAAAAAGGCACAAGTTAAGAGAATGGATACAAAAACATTATCCAATATTCTGCTGTTTACAAGAAACACACCTCAACCTCTAAGACAGACACTACTTGAGCGTAAAGGGCTGGGCAAAGGTTTTCCAATCACATAGAACTAAGAAACAAGTGAGTTTAACTATCCTAAAATCTAACAAAATTGATTTCAAACTAAAATCAATCAGAAGAGATTTTTATACTCATAACAGGAACAATTCATCAAGATAAAGTCTCAATCCTGAATTATTTATACCCCTAATATAAAAGCACCCACATAGGCAAAAGAACTAGAACTCAAATCACACATCAAACCCCACAAACTAATATTTCAACACTCCTCTCTCACCAATGGACAGGTCAACAAGACAGAAACTTAACAGAGAAATAAGAGAACTAATAGATGTAATGAATCAAATGGACTTTAACAGACAGGTACAAAACATTCCACCCAAACAGGAAATATACTTTCTTCTCAGCACCTCAGGGAACCTTCTCAAAAATTGATCACATACTTAGTAACAAAGCAAACATCCACAGATACAAAGAAATTGGAGTAAACCTCCTGTGTCTTATCAGATCACCATGGAATAAAGTTAGAATTTAACAACAATACCACCCACAGAAAGCCTACAAACTCATGGAAAGTGAACAATCAACTACTGAACCACCCCAGGGTCAAGGAAAAAAATAAGAAAGAAATTAAAGTCTTTGAATTCAACGAAAATAAAGACACAACATACCCAAACCTATGGGACACTTTGAAAGCAGTGCTAAGAGGGAAGTTCATAGCACTAAGTGCCCACATAAAGAAAACGGAGAAAGCTCACATTAGAGACTTAAAAAAGCAGTTTTACCCAGGAGGAGTAGAAGAATGGAAATAATCAAACTGAGGGCTTAAAACAACTAAATAGAAACACAGAAAACAATCCATAGAATCAATGAAACAAAGAGCTGTTTTTTTGAAAAAATCAACAAAATAGACAAACCCTTATCCAAACTAGTCAAAAGGCAGAGAGAGAACACGCGAATTAACAAGATCAGAAATGCAAAGGGGGACATAACAACAGACACTGAGGAAATGCAGAGAATCGTTAGGTCTTACTACAAAAGCCCATAAGCCACAAAATTGGAAAATGCAAAAGAAATGGAATTTTTTTGATAAATACAATATACCAAAATTAAATCAAGACCAAGTGAACAATTTAAATAGCCTTATAAATCGCGAGGAAATAGAAGATGTCATAAAAAACCTTCTTCCCCCAAAAAAGCTCAGGGCCAGATGGTTTTAGTACAGAATTCTACCAGAACATCCAAGAAGACCTAATACCTGTACTCCTTAATGTGTTCCACATAAAAGAAACAGAAGAGTTATTGCCATACTCTTTTTATGAAGCTACAGTTACCCTGATACCAAAACCACACAAAGACTCAATGAAGAGAGAGAAATACAGACCGATCTACTCATGAACATTGGTGAAAAAAATCTCAATAAAATACTGGCAAACTGAATCCAAGAACGCATCAAAAAATTATCCATTATGATCATGTAGGCTTCATCCCAGAGATGCAGGGCTGGCTCAACATATGAAAATCTATCAATGTAATCCATCATATAAATAAACTGAAAGAAAAACCATATGATCATTTCATTAGATGCTGAAAAAGCATTTGACAAAATTCAACACCCCTTTATGATAAAGGTCTTGAAGAGATTAGGGATATAAGGATCATATAATAATAATAAATATAATATAAACAATATTCAGCAAGATGACAGCTAACATTAAATTAATGGAGAGAAACTCAAAGCGATTTCACTTAAATCAGGAACAAGACTAGGCTGTCTCCATATCTCCATATCTCTTCAACATAGTGCTTGAAGTTCTAGCAATAGCAATAAGCTACATAAGGAGATCAAGGGGATTCAAATTGGAAAAGAAGAAGTCAAACTTTCATTATTTGCAGGTGATATGATAGTATACATAAGTGACCCCAAAAACTCTACCAGAGAACTCCTACAGCTCATAAATACCTTCAGTGATATGGCAGGATATAAGATCAACTCAAAAAAATCAGTAGTCCTCCTATACACAAAGGATAAAGAAGCAGAGAAGGAAATCAGAGAAGTATCAACTTTCACGATAGCCACAAATAGCATAAAGTATCTTGGGGTAATGCTAAACAAAAAAATGAAAGATCTATTTGACAGGAACTTTAAGTCTTTGAAGAAAGAAATAGAAGAGAATACCAGAAAATGGAAAGATCTCCCATGCTCTTGGATTGGTAGGATCAAATAGTAAAAATGGCTATTCTACTAAGGCAATATATAGATTCAATGCAATCCCCATCAAAATCCCTACAAAATTCTTCACAGACCTTGAAGGAACAATAATCAACTTTATATGGAAAAAAAAACCAAGATAGCCAAAACAATCCTATACAATGAAGTATCATCCAGAGACATTGCCACCCCTGACATCAAACTCTGTTATAGAGCAACAGTAATGAAAGCAGCTTGCTATTGGCATAACAAAAATAGATACGTTAACCAATAGAATCAAATTGAAGACCCAATTATCAATCCACAAACCTATGAACATCTGATTTTTTTTATAAAGAAGCTAAAATTATACAATGGAAGAAAAAAAGCATCTTTAACAAATGGTGCTGGCATAACTGGATGTCAACCTGTAGAAGAATGAAAATAGATCCATATCTATCACCATGCACAAAACTCAAGTCCAAATGGATTAAAGGCCTCAATATAAATCTGACCACACTGAACCTGATAGAAGAGAAAATGGGAAGTAACCTTCAATACATGGGCACAGGAGACCTCTTCCTAAGTATAACCCCAGTAGCAAGTCAATAAGAGCAACAATGAATAAATGGGACCTCCTAAAACTGAGAAGTTTCTGTAAAACAAAAGACACTGTCATTAAGACAAAAAGGCAAACTACCAAATGGGAGAAGATCTTCACCAACCCCACATCAGACAAAGGTCTGATCTCCAAAATATATAAAGAACTCAAGAAACTAGACATTAAAATTCTAAATAACCCAGTTACTGAACTGAACAGAGAATTCTCAACAGAAGAAGTCCAAATGGCCAAAAGATTCTTAAGGACATGTTCAACTTCCTTAGCTATCAGGGAAATGCAAATCAAAACAACTTACACCTGTCAGAATGGCTAAAATAAAAAAACACCAATGATAGCCTATGCTGGAGAGGATGTGGAGTAAGGGGAACACTCATCCATTTCTGATGGGAATGCAAACTTGTGCAACCACTTTGGAAATCAGTGTGGCAGATTCTCAGAAAGTTGGGAGTCAACCTACCTCAGGATCCAGTAATACCACTCTTGGGAATATACCCAAGAGATGCCCAATCCTACTACAAAAGCATTTGTTTAAGTATGTTTATAGCAGCATTATTTGTAATAGTCAGAACCTGGAAACAACCTAGATGTCCCTCAATGGAAGAATGGATTCAGAAAGTATGGTACATCTACATATTAGAGTACTACTAAGTGGGAAAAAAAACAATGACATCTTGAATTTTGCATGCAAATGGATAGAAATAGAAAACACTATCCTGAGAATACCCAGAACCAAAAATATGAATATGGTATGTACTCACTCATTAGTGGATTCTAGCCATAAACAAAGGACATTGAGCCTAATGAGCCTATAGTTCACGATCCTAGAGAAGCTAAGTAATAAGGTGAACCCAAAGAAAAACATATATATGGAAATTAAAAGCAGACAAGATCGCCAGACAAAAGTTGGGAGCATGGGGATAGGGTGGGGGGAAGGGGAGAGCAGAGAGGTAGAGAGAGAAGAGAGAAGGGGAGGATTGGGGAGAACTTGGGGGAGGGGGATGGTTGGGACATAGGAAGGATGGATATGGGAGCAGGGAAAGAGATATCTTAATTGAAAGAGCCATTCTGGGGTTGGCAAGAGGCTTGGCTCTGGAGGGGTTTCCAGGAGTCCACAGGGATGACCCCAGCTAGGAACCTGGGCAGTGGAGAAGAGGGTGCCTGAACTGGCCTTGTTTAATAGGCAGACTGATGATTATCTTAATATCATCATAGAACCTTCATCCAGAGACGAATGGAGATAGATAGAGACAGAGACCCACATTGGAGCACTGGTCTGAGCTCCCAAGGTCCAGTTGAAGAGCAGAAAGAGGGAGAATATGAGCAAGGAAGTCAGGACCACGAGGGGTTGGCCTTCCCACTGAGACAGTGTGCTAATGGTAGCAAATCCAGCTGGACTGGGACTGAATGAGCATGGGTTCAAACTGGACCCCCTAATGTGACTGACAAACGGTCAGAATGAGAAGCCAATGACAATGGCACTGGAATTTGCCTCTACTGCATGTACTGGCTTTTTGGGATCCTATTCTATTTGGATGCACACTTCCTAAGCCTGGAGGGAGGGAGAAGGGCCTTGGACTTCCCAAAGGGCAGGGCACCTTGCCCTCTCTTAGAACTGGAGGGGGAGAGGGGAAAGGAGTGAAAATTTTGACTGGTATTATTTATAAAGTAATTAAAAAAAAGAAAGTTGTTGGTTGGGATGAAGGAGGGGTGGATATGGCAGGGAAGTATATATCTTAATTATGGGAGCCATTTTAAGGTTGACAAGAGACTTGACTCTAGAGGGGTTCCCAGGTGTTCAAGGAGATGTCCCCAGCTTGTTCCTTGGGCAGCAGAGGAAAGAATACCTGAACTGGCCTTGTCCTATAGCCACACTGATGATTATCTTGCATATCACCATAGAACCTTCATCTGGTGATGGATGGAGATAGAGACAGAGACCCACACTGAAGCACTGGACTGAGCTCCCAAGGTCCTAATGAGGAGCAGAAGGAGGGAGAACATGAGCAAGGAAGTCAGGACCACCAGGGGTGCGTTCACCCACTGAGACGGTGGGATAGAGCTAATGGGAAATCACCAAGGCCAGTTGGAATGGGACTGATGGAGCATGTGATCAAACCGGACTCTTTGAATGTGGCTGACGGTGGAGGCTGACTGAGAAGCCAAGGACAATGGTGCTGGGCTTTGATTTTACTGCATGGACAGGCTCTGTGGGAGCCTTGTCAGTTTGGATGCTCACCTTCCTGGACCTGGGGGGAGTTGGGAAGACCTTGGACTTCCCATAGTGTAGGGAACCCTGACTGCTCTTTGGCCTGGAAAGGGAGGGAGTAGGAGTGTGGGTGGAGGGGAGGGGAGGGGAGGGAAGTGAGAGGAGGGGAGGAGATGGAAATTTTTTATTAAAAATATTATAAAAAATTAAAAAGTAAAATTATAGAAAAAGAAAGTTGTTACCAGGAAATAATGAAAACAAAAAGAAAATAGGTATTGGTTTTTAGAAATTATACCTTAGGAAATTAGATACTGTGTTAATGAGAAAACTCTGAAAGATTTGAAATTTGGAATTTTTTGCCTGAAAGCCAGAGTACTTTTTGGCAACTGTCAAAAACTAGGTTGGTACTCCACTCCAGCCTTTTTTCTTCCGTGGTTCCTGTGCTTAACATGCACGGGATCCTGACTCGGGAACAGCACATCCCTTCTCAAAGCATGTTAAATTCAATTCAGTATCCAGTAAATGAATTACCGCAATTGATACAGTTTTTAGAAAGCAATTCTTCTTCTTCTTCCTTTTCTTTTTTTTTTTTTTTTTTTTTTTTTTTTTGGCTGGTTCACTTGCTGCCCCACTTCTCTGACTTCCTGTTGATGGAAGATAGAGATCTGTCTCTACACACGGAAACCAGGGACAAAGCTGTTAGGCCAAGGCGGTGAGCAGCCATCGACTTGTTTGGAAATTGGGGCTAATTCAAGATGATTCTTCTCTGATCCTGCAACACTCCATCCAGCTCTCCTCAAGCAAGAAAGTTCACCAAGCAATCGGGGAGAAGAGAATGCCTCTGGGTGCTGGTTGGAGGCGTGGTCTATGCAGATGAGGGTCGTACAGAAACTGTCGAGTCCACACCATCTGAGGAAACACTATGGATTTCCAGAGCCACGTGGAAGGGTGCGCTGGTCTGCGGGGTGCAGCGAGTCTAAGGAATGGGGTGCGCGTCCAATAAGGTCCTGGAGTATGCCTGGCAAAGTGACCCTGTGTTCAGAGTGCAGAGCTGATGGGGCTGAGTCTGGGCTGCAGGACAGCAAAGCATACTTACCTGGCAGGGGAGATACCATTGTCATACAGGTGGATTTCCTAGGGTGAGGTTCATCCATTGCACTTGGGGTGTGTTGATTCCTGTGATTTCCCCAAATGTGGGAACCTCTATTGCATAATTTTTATTAGTGGGGGACTATGTTTGTGCTCTCCCCTGGTTTCCTGTTTAAAAGGTAGAAAATTTGTTCCTACTGCTTTGTTCTTTCTTCTTTGCTTCTCTCTCTCTTTTAACTTCTTTATCTCTGTCAGTCTTGCCAGGAAAACTTAAGTCCTCGGCCTCATAAATAATATGTTTAGTCCCTGGATTAATGAGAACATTTCTTCAATTCTGCAGTTTTTGTCTTAAAGTCCAGGAGCACTTGTAGGAAACTATGTCTCAAATTTTCGTTTGATAACCAGACTTTCCTTAATTTGTTTCTGCACTTAACATGCAGCTAATTTTTTTCTACGCCTAACCCGACCTCTGGAACAGCTCATCCTTAGCTGAAAGACAGAAACCACTGCTAGGAAGCAATTTTTCTGGTTAATTAAAAACAAAATAAAACACCCCTCATGATTTTATTGTCTTCCTAACATAAATTGCCTTCTAACTGCATCAGCTCAGTTCAAACGCACCGTTCTCTCTGATGTGTCCTTGGTCTCTGCTGGTCTCCGTGGTGCATAGTCCCCAATCCCACCCCCAGACCACCCTCGCCCCCGTCGGTCCCTCTCCTCTCCGGGTCAAGTTCTTCCATCTCCATCGGGTCCGGACTCCCTGAGCACTAGCACCGCACTCGCCGCCTTTCTCACACGCGTCGCCCCCAACCCCCAGGCTCCAGCACACACCTGGGGTGACCACCCCCTCACGCATCTGTGCTAGGGGTCTGCAAAAAACCCGACCCTAATGCTCACTTGGGCACCTTCGCAGAGTCCTGATGGGTGCCCGGAATGCGACTCTGCTAGTGTGGAGTCCCGGGAGGCCCCACCCCGGGGTGGCATGGGGGTCCAAGCCTCCCGGAGGCGCCCGCATCCCTATGTTCCAGTTTTTTAGGTTAGGGAGGGTATTCTGACCACCATTGAAAGAGAAAAGCAGACATCAACCAACCCAGTCATAAAACCCTTGACCTACAAAATGTCCTACCTACAAAATATAAAGGACAATGATGGCACAAATCTTTGGGAATAGCAAACCAGTATCTGAATTGACTTAAGGCCCACTCTACAAATAGGGACTCACACCAAACACTTGCTTGAGTAACTAAGAATCAGAGTAGATAAATAGATAGATAGATAGATAGATAGATAGATAGATAGATAGATAGATAGATAGAAAGATAGATAGAAAGAAAGATAGATAGATAGATAGATAGATAGATAGATAGATAGATAGATAGATAGATAGATAGATGATAGATAGATGACAGATAGATAGATAGATGATAGATAGATAGATAGATAGATAGATAGATAGATAGATAGATAGGTAGGTAGATGATAGATAGATAGACAGACAGATAGCCCAGTAGTAGATAACCCAGAGATCAAGGGTAAAACCTTTTTTAATAAAAGAAACAAACAGTAGTGTGTGGTTTTCCCTTAGGTCTCTGGACTATCTACTATTGTCTATCTGTATCTATTCAGACATTGAACCTCAGTCTTCAGTGTGAATGGAAACACGTTTACCATTTTTCCCAGCACAATATGAAAACACACACACATCACATAGGATATATGTGGGCCTCATGGTAGTTTGGTGCCTGTGGAGATCAGAAAAGGGAGGAGATTTCCCAGGATCTGGAGTTAAATAAGTGTGAGCCCCCATATAGGTGATAGGAATCGAACATGGATCCTCTGCAAAAGCAGTCAGTGCTCTTAACCAAAACCCTATCTCTTTAGCTGTTTAATATGAAGGCTCTTTTCCCTCTGTGTAGCCCTGGCTGTCCTGTAACTGCAGACCAGGCTGGCCTGGAATTTAACGATCTGCCTGCCTCTGTCTCCTGAGTGCTAGGATGAAAGATGTACATCCCCAGGACTCTGATGAATATAAATGTTTTTATGGTAGTGAAGGGCACTTCTAAAAATAGCTGATAGTTTAATTGTGTATTTATCACAATTGAAATAACTGTGTGTGGGACAGGGTCTTGCTATGTAGCCCAGGTATCAATTTTCTGTCCCTGCACCCATCACATTTTGACTGCTGGGCTGACCTGCCCGCACCCCCACAATCAGACTCATTTTCAAGGACCACCTGGAGTGTATGGTGAAGCAAACATCACACAAGACAGACTTGACACTCATGGGGGCTGTGAGAACCCCATTTCTTCTGCAGGGTCTGAACACAAACTGAAAGGTAAAGTTTCAACTCAGGATCCCCAAGACCAAGTTCATAGCACACAAGAGACTTATTTGCCCGAGATGAACAGAGGGCAGGAGTAAGAACGAGATATAGGAAATAGGGGATGAGGGAGAAGGGACGGGAACAAGGGAAGCAGACAGGAATATTTTTCTGGAGGCACAAAGAACTGATTCTTGATACAGACGAGACAGACATGGCAATTACGGAAATGGTGATTTATGAAGCTAAAATGGAAATCCCTATGTTAGGATGAAGTCTTTAATTTTAATTGGCGAGGTTGATTTGATGAGCCAACAGGGGCTTTGGATGACTGGACTTCAATAATTCATTGCTGGACCTTGGTGGGTAGTCAGGCTCAGAAGGGGGAAAAGGCCACATAAGGGAATAGACCTCTTCGGGTTTTCTCCAGCAATGGGAATGGAAACCAAGACCTCACACACACTGGACAAACACTCTACCTCTGAGCTATGGCCCCAGGACTGACCCTGCACTAGTGAGGCTGAGGCAGGGGGTTAGAAGTTCAGAGCAGCAGGGCTACTCATCAAGACCATGTCTCAAATGAAGACATAATAAAGAACACACAAATTCAGAGGAAGGCAGAGAAGGAGACTGGTGGGATGTGACCTGAAACTCAGGCCATCCACGTACCAGATCCTGGAAGAGGCAGGAAGGAGCCTCTACTTGGACACTCTGAAGAAGGGAGTCTCCAGGATTTGGGACTTTCGGTTTCCAGAACCAGAAAATTCCATCCTTGCTGCTTTAAGCCATGTGGATTGTAGCCACTTACGACAACCCAACACCCACTTCTAGGTGCCCAGGAAGGTACACGGTGTGCTCTACATGCAGTGGTTCTGGGATACTACCAACAAGTCCTGAGGGTCACTGTGGCCTTCTGTCTCTCCCAGCCTGAACATGGTGAGAAGGTCCCCGTGGAGCCTCCCCTAACTCTACAACAACGGCTCAGATAATTTCGTTCTTCCTTCCTGAGACCACTCTCGCCATTTGGGGGATAAGGTACCCTGGAGACAGCAGCCCTCCAAGACTGTGCTGGGCCACACTAATTACCAACTGCCACAAATTCCGTCACCCATCTCTTCATCTCTCAAGGCAGATCTCCCTGCCTGTGGTCACCTGTTGGTGTCCTGATAAGACAGTTCTCTCTCTCTCTCTCTCTCTCTCTCTCTCTCTCTCTCTCTCTCTCTCTCTCTCTCTCTCTCTCTCTCTTTGTATGTCTCTCTCCAAACAGTTCTCATGTAGCCTAGGTTGACCTACAACTCACCATGCATCTAAGGCTAACTTTTAATCTCTGATCTCCCTTACTTCCTAGATGTCAAGGCATGTATACATGGTACTGAAATGGCACTTGGGGTTTAATGTACCCGAGGGAAGCCCTGAACCAACTGAGCTGCCATTCTGGTCTGCCTGTCTTCTTTGAATCAGAGTTTCTGTAGTCCAGGTTGGTCTGGAACTCCTGATCTTCCTATGCTGTTAGCCCCAACACTGGAATGACAGGCTTGTGTCTCACACATCTTCCTTTCCAATCAATGAACATCTCTCCAGCATCCCCAGGGTCTGGTATTGGGTCACTATCATGAGAACGTGGCCACGAGGGAGGTGAATGACACTAACCACCTGGGGGGGCATGCAAAGGCACATTCCCACAGCCACACAGTCATTAAGCAGCCTGGACAGGACTGATTTGCTCAGCGCCATTTTTGGCTGCAAGTTCTCACATGGAACACTACTGGCATGGATGAAGCCGGGCCCTCAGCTTTGCTCTGGGTCCTGCAGGGTCAGGAAAACCATCTGCCACAGTAAAGAAGGACTTGTCAGAAATATCTGAGGACTGGAGAGACCCACAAATCCATATGTCATGATGTGTGTTTCAGGTGTAGAGGAGGGGAGGCATGGAAGCCACAAGAACCAGACACAGCTGGAAGGAGGCAGGAATATGAGGAACATTGTAGATTGACCAATGTGAGGGGAATGTGGGGCACAGGTAAGCTGGGGCTAGTTTGGTAACAGTGCATCCAGTGTAGACAGAAGAGGAGGCAAAGAGACAGGGTCAGATCCTGAGACTCCACAAAGTGGGAAGGAGCTGGACTGCCACTTGTATCACATGGAGACACTGTGGGGATTGATGGAGGGTCTGGAAGGAACAAAGTCCCATGCAGTGGTACCTGCAGGTGCCAACGCTGCTTACAGTGGCAGAGGTCAGACCTATGACAAGCAGGTAGACTCCGGCTGCAGATGGGAGGTATGGCACAGGCCCTGTGAATGCCCAGGTTAGGGGACATATTCTGTGGCCCATGGGCTGCAAAATAAACTCAAAGGACAGTAGGGAGCAGTCAGGTTCCATTCTCAGAACAGATATATCTGTGGACCTTTCTAGAATTTCCGCAGGCCACTTGTCACTAGGCCCCAGGAGGCATCAATGTTTTGCCTGCTGCTTTTTAAACTGATGAGACAACTGAGTCTTATGGTAGTCCTTGGGCCGCAGGGAGGGCAGGAAATCACCCAACATCTCAAAAATCAAACAAACCCAACCAAGCAAACAGTGTCTCCCTAAGGAGTCCAGACTGGGCTTAGGCTCCTGCCTGAGCGTGAATGAGGCTCCCAATCTACTTTGAAAGGCAGTTGATTTACAGACTAGGAAGACAGATCAGATTAAGGACCTGTGGTGGGAGCCATCCAAGGACACAGGGATGGTGGGATTGTCAGTGACATAGTATCATGCTCTACATCTGTTTCAGCAGCCAAACAGTGCAGTCTGAGTCAGCTCTATTGTCTGGAGACCCTGCCAGAGATATCACACCATGGGAAACTCTATCTCACAGTTTCCTTTAGAGATCTAGACTTCAGGATTGGACTGAATTAGCCACTCAAAAAACACTGGTTCCTGTATTTCTAAAGTCAAGACTACCCCGTAGGAAACACATGGGATCACAAGCATTTTAGATATTTGATATCTTTCTAGATACTTGAATATCTAAAAATAGAAAACAAAGGAGCTGGGCATAGTAGTGCATGCCTGTGATCTCAGCACGTGAGAAACTGAAGCAAGGGCATTGAGGATGACTGCTCTCCAAATTCTGTGTCTCAAAAATACTAGTGTTGAACTGTGCCACTATTCTCATGGCTTCTGAGGCCAGACTTGAGGGCTCGGGAGCCCAGCTGTACCCTATGCGGCTGTAAATAGGCCTGAGGAGGCTGTTCCCTGGGTCACCTGAAGCATGTGAAAGGAGGGAGAAGAAACCAGCTGACCAGTGAGACACTCCGCTCTAGAGTGCAGAAAATGGTACAGCTGGGATTCACAGAGAGGAAGTCTCAAGCTTGAACTTTGAGTCAGCTATGCAAAGTCTAATGTCTCAATTCATTTCTGAACACAATCCAAGTGCCAAGGGTGGGCTGAGATGAACATTGTGGAGGGCAGGTGCTGTCCCCTGTCAGGTGAATCTCAGGACATTGGCAAGACCATGGTGCCTCTTCTAGTATGGGACATCAGTGAGATGAGGGACAGACACATGGAGAAGTGTTTTCTGTGCACTTTTTGCTAGGTGGTTAACTATATCTCCTGGGCTGTGTATCTGCTCATGGAAGTGTGATATCTCACAATTAGTGGGTGAAAAGTTCAAACCATCGGAAGTTTCAAGGATACAGATGACTCCAGGCCTCCTTGTAATCACTGGTATCTTTAGGCAATGCTTCATGCTTTTCTATCTTAAACACTGCCCCGGCTCTGGATTCATGTGCCAGCATATTCTCTCATTCTCTTCCCCTCTTTATCTATATCACCTCTCTCTTTTCATTTCTTTTTTTTTTTGGTTTTTTTTTTTTTTTGAGACAGGGTTTCTCTGAAGCTTTTTTTAGAGCCTGTCCTGGAACTAGCTCTTGTAGACCAGGCTGGCCTCTAACTCACAGAGATCCGCCTGCCTCTGCCTCCCGAGTGCTGGGATTAAAGGCGTGCGCCACCACCGCCCGGCTCTATTCATTTCTTTACCCCCATCACTGCCCTATATGTTCTTTTTTTCATTTTTTTTATTAAAAATTTCCATCTCCTCCCCTCCTCCTCCTCCCCCTTCCCTCCCCTCCCTTCCACCCATACCCCCACTCCACCCCTCTCCAAGACAAAGAGCCATCAGGGTTCCCTTCACTATGTTAAGTCCAAGGTCCTCCCAGCTCCCCCTAAGTCCAGGAAGGTGAGCAACCAAACTGACAAGGCTCACAGTGAGCCCGTCCATGCTGTAGAGTTCATGCTCATTGCCGTTGTCCTTGGTTTCTCAGTCCTCCTCCACCGTCAGCCACATTCAGAGAGTCCGGTTTGGTCCCCTGTTCCATCAGTCCCATTCCAACTGAACTTGGTGGTCTCCCGTTAGATCTGTCCCACCGTCTCAATGGGTAAACGCACTCCTCATGGTCCTGACTTCCTTGCTCATGATCTCCCTCCTTTTGCTCCTCATCAGGACCTTGGGAGCTCAGTCTGGTGATCCTATGTGGGGCTCTGTCATTTTCTCCATCCAATGCCAGGTGAAGGTTCTATGATGATATGCAAGATATTCATGAGTATGGCAATAGGATCTGGACATTTCTGGCACCCTCTCCTCAGCTGCCCAAGGACCTAACTGGGGGTGTCTTCCTGGACTATATGTTCTTAAAGAATTTTTATAACAGTTTTGGCACATGCTTTGCTCCTAAATTCCAGTGTGTTCTCAACTTCTTGGTTTCTATAAGACTCTATTTAGAAATAATGTTGATAATCACATTTATTTGATTAGAGCTTCACCATCTGAAATAACACAGATCACTCGACAGACTCATGAGCCCTAAGTTGCAAGGATCCTGTTTTGGTGGAGAACATGCTGAGATCCGGAGAACATGCATTCCAGGCTGACCACGGACTGGCTTCTCTTTACAGGGACTGTCAGATACGTAGAAAGGTGGTGATGGCTATAGAACAGCTGTATGGTGCAACAGCTCTGACTCTCCCCTTGCCTGCCCTTCCCATGCTCTTCATATGTATCTTGCATGGAAGCTAGCAGCGCCACCTATGGAAGACTATGAGAATTGTAATAGGTGGATCCAGAAAAGGAATTTGGCTTTTGTTTGCTGGTTGACACAGAATAGCAGTGATCTATATCATGTTCTGCAACAGAATTGTGTGATTGTGTGCCAGTTTTTCTACCTCTCTCTCTCTCTCTCTCTCTCTCTCTCTCTCTCTCTCTCTCTCTCTCTCTCTCTCTCTCTCTCTCTGCGTGTGTGTGTGTGTGTGTGTGTGTGTCCATCACTAACGACTCCTCTAGATGGTGCACACTGACCTCTGGTCGACACTACTCTTTCCTTAGTCTATTGATTCAAGGTTGGGGCTATCCTACTCTTTATACGACTGTTTGCTTTCAGTATCTGAAGGCTCACCTGGGCTCAGTGACTCAATTTGACCTGCCAAGAGCTAGTCACATCTTCAATATCAACCTTATAGCATGAGTGAGCTCTACTGGCACTCTGGGTGAAATTTTCATAACTTCCTTTGTGTCTTCTCTTGGTTTTGAACCCTTGAATCTCTAAAAGTCTGAGGATCTGCACCAGATGCTTGTTCACTTCATAGATCTCATCTGTTCTACTGCCTTTATCCTGACCTCATTTCTAAGCATCCTCTGTTTCTCACGTTACTTGTGTGTGAATCTTAAGGAGGGAAAAGCCATCCCTGGGCAGTGGTTGGGAAGTGAGCTTTCAACTTGTCACATAACTCGTGACAAACAGAGGGCTACATTTCTTGCTTTAGAAAGACCATGTGCCTAAAGGCTTCCCCGGTGGCCCCAGAAGGCTCTTGGAAATGGCACCTTAGTTTAAGGTCCCTTTTGGGTGAAGTAGTTAGCAGGGGTTAATAGCTATATCATATGATCAGCAGTCCCCCACCTGGACATTCTACTGTATCCTAGAGAGCCTGGAATTCTGTGATGTCACCAGTGTTGTGGCAACGCCAAC
Source organism: Arvicola amphibius (assembly GCF_903992535.2). NCBI lineage: Eukaryota > Metazoa > Chordata > Mammalia > Rodentia > Cricetidae > Arvicola > Arvicola amphibius. The sequence continues at coordinate 7,967,975 of NC_052060.1, read as the reverse complement.
TGCCCTTGAGGCATTCGTTCAGTGCCTGTGTGGTTCACCCACAGCCATGCTGACACGACTGAACAGGCTGCTTGGGAGACAGGATGGAGAGCGCAGGGAGGCCAGAGAGAGGCACAGGGAAGATGGCCTTCAGTCTCCGAGTCACACATCAAGAAATAAATGGTTCTGGGGAAAGCGCAGTGAGTCCTGGGCAAGGGACAGAGATTCCTGAAGGAGAAAGGCTTCAGTTGATCCTTTCAGGAGTGGGACTCAGGATGTGGGAGTTTCTGGGAAGCGATGGTCCACTTCTGCTTTTCTAAGTTACTAAAGAGCAGACCCAGAGTCGAGGATTTCTGATGGCATGTTTGACAGAGAGCCGGGGATGGGCAAGGCTTCAACTGCTGTCCAGAGGGCCCTCTGCTTTCCCTCGGCCTCTGTGTCGGAAGAACAGAGGGACCACAGTGGTTCCAGTTCCAGCCCTGCCCTTCACCATCACAGGATTTCTTTGCTTGTGTGTCACTAAAAACAGGGAGAGTAACATCCCTCAGACAAGCTCCCAAATAAATTACACACAGAGGCTGCTTCTTTTTTATGAATGCCTGGCCTTAGCTCGGCGTGTTTCTTGTCAGCTCTTCTTGACTTAAATTTTCCCAACTACCTTTTGCCTCTGGGCTTTTATCTTTCTCTTCTCTAAATCTTACTTTTACTCTTACTCCATGGCTGCTGAGTGAGTTGGTGTCCGGCATCTTGAGTCCTCTACTCTTGTTCTTAAGCTCCCCCTTATTCTCTTCTCAGAGTTTACCTTCTATTTTACCTCTCTGCCTGCTAGTCCCACCTATGCCTGCTCCTGTCTCACTATTGGCTGTCCATTACTTTATTAGAACCATCAAGTGTTATAGACAAGCACAGTAACATAGATTCACAGAGTTAAACAAATGCAGCATAAACAAAGTCCCACACCTGAAAATAATATTTCCCAACACTGATGGACATATCTAGCAACGGTGATTGGGCATGGAGACATGCCTTATAGGTCTCAACTTGAGGATAGTTGTTCTTTTCTTTGGGGTCTTCAGTGGGTTCTATGCATTCCCTCTTCCTCAGGCCTCTTCTTGGCACTCAACATGATCTCTCATGGCCCTGTACCATCTCACTGTACAAATTCACTGATGTTTATCTACCTACAGGGAGTACTGGAAAGACATGGACCTCAGCCTCCTTCGCTGAGCAGAAGCAGCAGATGAACAAGGTCGATGAACTGACCCTTCAGCTTCAGATGATGACCAATGAAAGGAATGAACTTCATGCAGTCCTGGCCAGTTATACCAACAACGATGTGAACAACAGGTAGTCATTATGTCCAGTTCTCTGGTGACTGTCTTGACCCTCCTGTGTCCACCCCAGCATTCCTCATGTCACTTGAGGCTGCACCTCCAAGGTGTCCCCCTGCCCAAGCTACTTTTCCCAAGTGCATCTGAGAGGCAGAGCTGAAGTCTGGGTAGGAGTGAGATGGGGAGGCAGGCTGTTCTGCTTCCTCCCAATGAAAAGCAGAGCCTGTGGTTTGAGTCACATTCTGTGGATGGGGCAGCATTGTGTGAACTCACAACACACATTTCTAAGAGGCCTTGACAGGTGTGGGCTTGCGGGAGATTCTGGGTGCTGAGTTCATGGGGAGGCTTTGTATAGGACTGGGGGATTTCCTGCTGGTTGCTCTGGGAGCAGGGCCTGGTCCCACTTGGTTTATCTCAATGTGTGACCGGAAGGCCTGGAGCTCATCCCGCACCTATCTGCCCTTGTTCCTTGTACTCTGAAATAATGCCATCAACATGCATGTCTCTGGCATCCTACTTGTGTATGGGTTTATGTTGTGTAGGGCTAACAGGCCCAAATATTGCCAATATGGCAGTGGCAAGTTTTGCCCTTTTCTTTTCCCTCTTCATTGGTAAAACATTAAATTGCTTTTCTAAAATTTGTCCCCAAGGTTCATAACCTTATTTGATCACTGACTCATTCATGAAACCAAACACCAAAGTTCAGCAATTGAAATTCATTATTTGGCTATTCTGGCTTAGCTGTCCAATCAGGTCCAAATGACTGATCCTAGCACAGACATCCCCTTATCTCCTTAAAAACCCCACTGCTGAAACAAACACCCATTGCTTGATCTCAGCCATTGCCTGATACAGAAGACCCCCACCCCCATTTCATGATTGCTCTTCTGAGTCAATAAATCTCCTTTTTGCTGTTGTGTCCGAGTGCGTTCCGTACTGTCTCTGAGAGGTTCCCTTATAGTAGTGTGTGTTCGTGTGTGTGTCATCCACATCCTGTGAGTCAGAGATTGGTAGCAGGGCTGAGGAACTGTCTGTCTCAGAGTCTCAGGTGATATAAGTGTTGAGGCCCCAGAGTCCCACTTTGAGCATCCCTGCCCTCATTCTTTGTGCTCGCCTTGGTGACTGAATGGAATTCCCTGGGGAGTTTATAAAGTCATTGTACTGTACGGTCTCCTCCATGGAAATCCTGATTATGAGGTCTGAGCATCCTTGTGATAATAGTAACACAGAATAAACATTTTTTTTTTTCTGAAGACACGAGACATGTCATCCGAGTTTTCCGGTAGGCCAAGACCCATAGCACAGACTCCTGAGACATCTTAAAAAGACCTAGTATGTTCCTCTAGGCCTACTGAGGAAGCTCATGTGGCCCCGTCGGTCTCCTTCTTGATGCTCTGCCTTTCTGGCCCTGGGGCAGCTTAGCAAGTCTAATAAACATCAACAGGTCCTAATAGCAAGGATTCAGAATGTGACACCAGGGGACTAGAATAAATCAAGACACATCCTTAATTCATGTGTTCATGGGGTGCTGACGACTGTGTTCATGGGGTTCTTTATTCCTGGACCCATGCTCTACCACAGGCTGAATTCTGAGCTTGAGGAGCTGAAAATGGATCATCAGAAGGAGATGTCAGAGCTCGAGAAATTCCCCAAGGAAATTAGTGAGGCCTCTTCCAAGTGCAAGGAGCTGACTAAGACCAACTCCTACAGGTGAGTGTCTGATTGGATGGGATCCCGCACTTTGGAAGGACGGCTGCTGCACTTATTTTTCTTTGAACCAAAATGAGGGCTGTGCTTCTAGCTTGTTTCCCTTGTACTTGTTTTCCCAGACTGATTTCCTCCAAGTGCAAGGAGTCTGAGAACCCCTCCAAACATTGTCCTGTCACTTCCAGAGATTTTGGATAAAAAAACATGGTTTGCACTATGAATGGTCTCTGGGACTATGACAGGGGCTTACAGAGCCTGTTGCTATGGGACACAGATGTGCAATGTTTTTCTCTTGAGTCCTCTGTCCTCCCTCAGACCATGTTTGCTCTATACCTGACGATGTTCTCCCAATACCATGACCAGTGTAGGGCCAGTGTCTGTTGGGGGTGCAGAATCCTGTTCTCAGAGGTACATCATTTAGGTGATACCGGCATGGCTAATGTGGGCTCCAGTCTGGGGCTGTCTGAGGACATGGGACCTTGCAGGGAAGGTGGTATTAGTAGGTACGAGTGGCAGATGGAGGTGGACTGGAGCTCATCATTTTTTGTCATGGTTAAGCACCCTCCACAGCTGGCTTCTGAGGGAAAGAACACAGATGAAGGAAAAAGTGGGCATGTTGAGAGAGGACAACAGAAAGCTGCAGCAGAAGCAGATTTTCCTGCAAGAATCCTGTGAGGAGGCAAAGAGGCTCTGTGAGGAGGCCCTTGAGAAGATCTATGTCCTCCTGACAAATCAGCAGCTGGTAAGCTGAGGCATCAGGAGCAAGCTGCCCACCTATCTAACCGCACACACACATATGTACCCCGTCATGTAACCGTCCACTCAGTTACCCAGATGATCACCTCCATTCCGTCTAAGAGTTCATTTCTGGGATCGTTCACAAGTCTTTCTTGGGAGCAACCTCTTGGAAGACACAACCTGACAGGCAAACAAACCATCCTGCTCTGGTACAAGGTGCAGTCTTTGAGGGAGATGGGTTAATCACATATCACACACCTACATGTCAGTATGGTAGGAAGGGTTCTATGCTGGGAGCCACATAGGGAGAATCACAGAGCTTTGAGTGAGTGAGTGAGTGAGTGAGTGAGTGAGTGAGTGAGTGAGTGAGTGAGGACAAGGCCTGGGGATCATTTGTTGCTAGAAGAGAATATTTTTGTTCTGCTTAAGCTACCAGGCCAGAGCTCATTGGATCTCCTGTCTCCTCACAGGGAGAACTTCCTTTCTTTGTCTGTCTCATCTTATGCTATCTGGTTTGTTTGGTAAGAAAGAGAAAGGACTTGGTGTTTTCTCTCAATTTTTACTACTTTAGAATTAATGACTTTTGAATAAATTCAATCCCCAGAGCTATTTTGAAAGTAAAAAGTAGACTTCTTTCCTTTCACCGAACTGAGGTAACCTCCGAGGAAATGTCTGGTTTGTCTCAATGGGTTCACAACACAGAACCTGCAGTCCGTCTCTCTGCTGACATTTTGATGCTCACTCTATCATGCGCATGGTTATATCTTAGTACAGATCCCCTCATAATTGTACAGAATGCTGCATTTCAGAACAACACTGTGTTGACCTAGAACAACACTAGGCTCCTGCTGACTGATCTGGGGCTATTTTCATATATTATGCCCTGTGTTATGGTCCAAAGTTGCTGGGTCATGACCATGGGTCAGTCTCATTCTCTGGTGCTATCACGGTCTTCTCTGGAGAAGCCTGGGTAAGGTTTCTTAGGAGACTAGAATGGGTCAGTTTAGAGCTATTGGGAGGCTTCATGTGCAGCCTCTTCCTTTGGGACTTGGTCTTGTATGGCCAAGCTCAGGTGTGCAGAGGTATTCTCTTACTGTATGATCAGTAGTCTTGAGATGAACAACTTTATTGAAAAGGGAAAGGAATCCTTTGGAGAAAACCAAGGTAATGCAGGACATGGAGGTGAGACAGAGGCTGCTGAGGCAAATCAAGGTCCCTGAGAGCAGGAAAGCCCGGGTGAGGATGTGTGTCCTTCTCTGCTCTGGGTGAAAGGTGACTGCCCACTAACGACTTTTCTGCATCCTCTTTTGTTCTCCTCATCATTGCCTGCTGCCATTTTTTTTCACCTTTGTCCAATCTTGACTCGGTTAACTTTGTCCCTGGATTGGGCCTGGATTTTCTCATCTAAGAGATGCTGACCTGCAGAGGTGCTGCCCCCAGCAGAAGTCCCACAGCCATGCTGAGATGTGAGAACAGGCTGTCTTGGTGCAGCCCACTCAGGCTCAGCATCTTCTAAAGCACTCACTGCATGTTGTGTCTGCAGCGCTCAGAAGCTGCTGTCATTCCAAGCATCTTTACACTGAGACAAAGTTTTCCTGATTTGGGGTTTTGAGAAATGAGGACCCTCAGACTTTGATAAGGTGGAAAATTATGTAGCCCTATGAGAAGCTATGTTTGATTTTTCAGAAGCTTGGATTGCAGTCCCAAGATGACCCTGTGATCCCAGAAGGAGAAGTAAGGGTCCACAGAGAATCTAGGGGACACCCGGGTTACAGAAGTATTCCTCAGAGCACTGCCAAACCAGAAAATTTTCAAATGCCCTTCATTGATGGGCAAAAATTCAATGAAGTCAAGCTCTTCCATGGAATACTGTTAAGCATGAAGTAATAGATTGTAGAATAAAGCGGCGGGGCTGTGTCCCACCACCCGGCTAGCTTTACACCCGAAATAATTACACGGAAACTGTATTCTTTTAAACACTGCCTGGCCCATAGTTTCAGCCTCTTATTGGCTAATTCTCACATCTTCCTTTAACCCATATTTAGTAATCTGGGTAGCACCATGAGGTGTGGCTTACCAGGAGAGATCTTAACCTGCGTCCATCTTGGAGAGGAGAAGCATGGAGACTGCATATGGCAACTGCCTGAAGCGTCTCCCCAACTCTGCTTCCTTGTTCCCACAATTCTGTTCTGTCTACTCCACCTACCTAATTTTCTGTCTCTTAAAGGGCCAAGGCAGTATCTTTATTAAAAATGAAAGTAACACATAGACACTCCTCCATCATTAGATGGATCATTTGGTCATGAGTCAGTCAACCTTCTGTTACTTAGAGAAATCCCTGACATCATCATCTTACTATAAGGATAGGGTTCCTTTTACACTTGGTTGTAGAGTTTTCGGGGTTTTCTGAGCTCATTCCTTAAACTCATTGGGCCAAAATTGAGGTAACCTGTGTTTCCTTTTGGAGGAAGTTGCTCTCTTTGCAGCCACTGGGAAGTACTGAGTGAGAGGAAGGGGCTGTTCCACCATCAGACAGTGGTCCTGTAACACGGAAATAAGCTTTTAATGCACAGACTCGAAAACTTGGTATGCAAGCTTAGATGACTGGTCAAGGAACCCTGGCATCCACCATTTTCTGACCTGGCCTTATAAGGCAAGCACTACCTTGACTGCTCTGCCCACTGTGTTCTTCTCCCAGGGACCAGGCTGCATGTGGTGCATAGACACACAGGCAGGCATATACCCACACATATAAAGTAGAAATAGAATGAAAATTTATAAAAACAGAGCAAAGTACAGAATCATCACCACATCACCACATCCCTGTGCTTGGTTTAGAATATGGGGGGGGGGGAGTTTGTGGGCCAATGAAAGTTAACTCTCGTTTTTATAGGATCCCAGGTGATCTCTTCTTCCATTAGTGTGAGTTAGGAACTACACATGTGGATTCAATGCAGTGTGCTTGTACATGAGCATCCATGTTCTCGTGATGATCAGGGCTGTGTAAGTGCTTTGTTTGTGTTTGTGTACATGCATGCACACACGTATACGAGTGTGCAGACAACCCTGCCCTAAGAACACAATCTTCTAATGAACAGGAACATCAAAGACTGGAGGAACACCTCCAATCCCTACTGAAGCAGAAGGCATTGGTCACCCAGCAAAAGGACTTGGCAGTAAAGCTGCAGCATCACTTCACTGAGTCCCAGACGAGGTAGGAGCACGGACTGACAGAAGCAGGTGGAGTCTAGTGGATCCTGTTTCGGGATCTCTGACCTGTTTGGTTTTTCGTGTATTGGGCAAGGCTCCCACCCACATCCAGGGAAAAAAATACCTCAGAGTATTGATTTGGCTAATCAACTTTTGTACAGAAAACCATAAGCTTGGTTAATAATCTTCTGGGGATTGTGTCCCCTCCTTCTCCTGTGAGAAGGAAGAGGTCAATTGTGAAGGACAGTGTGTCCTCTGCCACTTTATTTTCCTACAGGAACATCACATTCAGAGTTCTCCTTGCTGACTTGAAAGCAGCACACTTGTGTTGATTGCAGGCTCTCTGCAGGGTTCACAGGTTTCCTGTGAGAAGATTTACTCTGGCCATAAACAGATTAGGAGTTGACAAATTAACCCCATGCAGGTTCTGGGATGTAGGGATAATCAGAGCGTTCTCTGCAGTGCTGTGTAGGCTCCACTAGAGGGCAGACATAGATTCTTTTATAGGTTGCTCACATTCACCTGGTATCTAATCAAGGCCAGGAATATCTTTACTGAACTGTGACTCAGATATTGATATTTCTCCAAAATAACGTTTTTGAACTGTTGAAAAATGCTGTTTTTTTTTCAAGCCCAGCACAGTATTTTCCAGTTTATTCTATAGCAGTTTTTAAACTTTGAGGAAAAAATCCATCCCAGGGGCACTCAGACCCTTTTCCCCTTGGGGAAGCAGTCAATGAACTCAGCTAAAAGACAATGGATCTTCCAGCTGGTGGGGGCACAAAAGCTGACATGTCAGGGCCCCACCAGGCCTGTGTTCTAGCTGCCTTTTCCCTCTAGGTTTGAACATCTCCAGCATGAACTGGAACAGACCACAGCCCAGGAGGAGAGCCTCCTGCAGATGGAGCTGCTACAGCAGGAGCGCTCTATGCCAGGCAAGTGAGCCACCATTGAGCCCCATTCCCACCAACCAGGGGATTCACGGTGTGGGTTTTCTTCCTTGACTTTTCTTTACTAGGGGTGAATAGGCCCTGATTTTGTTCTTTCCAGTGCCCCCAGAGAGACTGTTTCTATGTCTGATTCCCATTTCTTCTCTGACAGAACCTCGTAGGAGAACTGAGAAGCCTGAGGGAAACCAGAGACACCTTGAAGGCATGACATTCTACACTCCAGGATCCAGGCCTCCCCTGAAAAAGCCATGTCCCTTTCTGCTGTGAGCACAACATTGAGACAACTGTCAACCCATCATCAGAGGATCCAGCCACAATCTGATCCACTTCTGATGGCTCACGGTTTGCAGAGAAAAGACTGCATCAGAAATAAGCGTGAGATTCAGAGGACACCCCACAAACTACTCAGAAACCTAACATCCACCACCAAGTGGCCCCAGTGTGGGCAAAACAACATGGAGGGAGATATGTGGGTGAGCAAGAGTCATTCTGTCAGCTACTGTCAAGGGCTTTGGCAAGCTGACTCCATATGTGATGTGGAATCTGACAAGGAAGACTCTGTCACACTGCTATCCAGACAGACCACACCCAAAGCCTAAGATTCTCTCTAGTGCAGAGCTGATGCTGACCACATATCACACACAAGTGTGGATGATAATTCCCCAGAGAGACTAATCCACTTCCTCTTGGCTCATGTTATTGATTTACTTTTTCTTAAACAATATTCAAAGGGAAAGTGGGAATTTTGTTTAATTTTATTTGTTTGTTTTGTTATGTTTTAGATTGTTTTGTTTGGTTTATATCTTGGCATATCTGTGCATTAGATTTTTGGATTTCTTCATTTTAGTGTGAGTTTTTGTTATTTTTTGTTATTTCTTTTATTGTTTCCATTGTTTTAATAGTTTGCTTAGGCTATACACTGTCTGTAATGACCACTGCTTAAAGCCTCCATTGATTAAATTAATGTTTTATGAATAAAAAGCAATTTTCAACTTTTCACTCTTAAGAGTCTTCTTTAGTCAGGTGAGCTGTCACACTCCTGTAAACCCACAACTCACAGGCGTAGATCTGTATCAGCAAGTTCCAGGCAACTTGGGCTGCACAATGATTTCCCAGCCATGGGCTACACAGGCAGATGGCACCTTAGATATGGATACGGATGGCATGGGCTGCTCCGTGTATACCCAGTAGTCTACAGAGAAACTAGACATATTGCATCTCGGCGTCATATATTTAGCTTCAGTAGAATGTGGTACACACACTGTACAACATGTTCATGAAATCATCATGCAGAGCAAACTAAAGGGAAACACAATTAACTGTAGCTGGAAGCTTTTCTGTGTTCTGCCTGGTCCCATGACTGCTTATAAAGTATACTCTGAGGCTCAATATTAATTATAATTATTTGGCCAATGCCTCAGATTATTACTAGCTAATTCTGACTTTAACCTATTTCTATTAATCTGTGTATTGCCACATGGCTATGATTTACCACTAATTCTCTGACATCCCACTTCTCTGGTGGCTACATGACATCTCCTGTACTCTGCCTTCCTTCTCTCTGTATCTCTGTTAGGATTTGTGTAGCTATATTCTGCCTGACCCTTCACCAAATCAGCCAATCGGGGAGAGAGATGAATGATAGGTAGGTAGTTTGGTAGATAGATAGATAGATAGATAGATGATAGCCCAGTAGTAAGTACCCATAGACATAGGGTAAATCTTTTTTTATAAACCAGTAGTGTTTGGTTTTACCCTAGGTCTCTGGGCTGTCTACTACTGGGCTATCTATTGTCTATCTATCTCTGTATCTATCTCTGTATCTATCTATCTCTGTATCTATCTCTGTATCTATCTATCTATCTATCTATCTATCTATCTATCTATCTATCTATCTATCTATCTATCTATCTGAAAGACCTCTGAAGCAGGGAGACTCTCACCCAAGTCTCGGGATAACACGACCCCTCAGGAACTCATGAGAGACCATCCGTGCTGCAATCACACGAAGTTTATTGACAGAGCAGGAACCAGTGCACTGGGGCCAAAACTCATTTCCCACGCAGGGGTAGAGAGTTTGACCCGGAGTAGCTTGGAGGAGTATTTAAGGGAAGAAAGCATCCAAAGGGGATAGGGAGGGCGTCATTGGAAAATTCCAAAAGTATCAGTGATCATTGAAAAATTCTGAAAATACCAGTGATAATCACAAGGGGTAACTCCCTGTTTCTCAAGATTATAATCTAACTTTCTCTTCAGCTAGTTCCTGAAACAGTCACTGAACCGGTTAACCTAGATTTTTGATTCTTCTCTCCTTGCTTAGATTTTTGGCTCTATTTTTCTGCTACAGGGGTCTGGATTTATCCAGGTTTTTCATATCTATTTATCTTTTTATCTAATATATACCTATGTATATATACACATATAATCTACGCTGGTTCTTGGCTACACAAGCAAGTGCTGGGTGTGGGTTCCTTCTTGTGGAGTGGGCCTTAAGTCAAATCAGACACAGGTTGGCTATTCCCACAAGTTCTGTGCCACAATTATCCTTCTTATTTTGTAGGCAGGACTTTTCGTAGGTCTAGGGTTTTGTGACTAGGTTGGTTGGCATCTGCTTTTCTCTTTCAATAGACACTAGAAGGTAGGGATGCAGGATTCCTTTATGACCCAGCTTGACTTTCCCGTGTTCCATATGTGAGTGTTACCTCAGCAATGGGACCTGCTGATAATTTCTGGAGAGCAGCCCTGTGTCTTAGCAGCAGCCTGGGTGGTTTGGAGATTTCCATGTGGCACTCTTGAACAACAACTGAATTGAATGCAGCCCAGTCCTAGCACTGGAATCCTTGCCTGGTGAAGGATACGGCCAGTTGAGACTTCTTTACTAGGAGCTACCATGAGTAATGGGGGGAAGACACATAAAGTGGAGGGCAGGACATAGAAAACAAGCTTTCCCACCTAATGTGTTATTACTGAGACAAAATACCAGATAGGAACATTCAGACCCTGCATCATGCTGACACGACCAAAACCAGGGCTCGGGGTGTTGCTCAAAGATGGTGCTTACTATGCCCTGGGCCTGGTGTGATTGACAGTGAAGGCGATTTTATGAGTCCACCTGAGACAGCATGATTGACAGAGAAGACTCCAAGCTGCAAACTGTACTAATAATGTTTGAGTTCCTCCATGTCAGTGGGACTTGAACTAGGGAGACTGGAGTCTGTGTCAAGACATTAGGTAGGCATGGGTGCATGGGGGCAAGAAAGCAGCTTTCCAGACCAGATGGGAAGGACAATAATTGCCGTGATGCAGATTCAAACCATGGTTGCTCTGGCCACAACACAGAGTTCTAGGTGCCTAGCAATGTGCCCAAAGTGGGTGCTCACCCAAGCCTCAGTAAAGCTCAGCCAGGCGTGGACCAGTTGCCGAGGCTTCCTTCAACCGGTCAGTCCTGCAGAAGTGATTTCTCCAATGCTGTTGGGCTTATAATGGTGCCAAGTGCACGCGTCCGTGTCTCGGTTGGGTGGTGAGGGCAGTCACTAACTGAAGTCGGTGGGGCGATGCCACTCTTGCAGGTGCAGTATTTCCCTCCAGCACCTGATAGCCCTCCAATGCCCTCCTCTCCGCGGTGGCTGGGGCACCTGGGGAGGGCACGCACTGCTCTGTGGTCCTTCCGAAGGGCTGGGGATCAAACCAGAGGTCCAGAGCCTTCCCTAGACTCTGCCCGCCTACAGTGTCCAAAGCCATCACTGCCAGTCCCTGGACTCCTTACTAAACATGGCTAGGTCTGCGCGTTTCTGTGATTTATTTTGGTGTTTCCACACCACATGGTTTTCAAAATAAATCTGTTCTAGGAGTTATGATTACCAATTACGTTGTCGTCGTCCTTGTCATATGCGTATCTTTAGCTGGTAGTGTACAGTGAACCACTTTTATTAAAATCTGGCCCGTTTCCTGTGCTTTGGCGACTAGTTTTCTATAATTTTCTTTTATTAATAAAGGATCCCCGCCGGGCAGTGGTGGTGCATGCCTTTAATCCCAGCACTCGGGAGGCAGAGACAGGCGATCTCTATGAGTTTGAGGCTAGCCTGGTCTACTAGAGCTAGTTCCAGGACAGGCTCCAATGCCACAGAGAAACCCTGTCTCTAAAAACCAAAAGAAAGAGAGAAAGAGAGAGAGAGAGAGAGAGAGAGAGAGAGAGAGAGAGAGAGAGAGAGAGAGAGAGAGAGAGAGGGAGGAAAGAGAGAGAGAGAGAGAAAGAAAGGATTCCCACTCTCGCCATCCCCAAATAGACCAAAGACAGCAGGTGGGGTTGTCCACAGGTGTCCCCCTCTCCACCTTACCCTGCAAAATAAAATTGGCTTTATTGTTTACTCTGCCACAGGACAGGCAGTGAATAGCGTGTGGCAGAAAGGTAAGGCCTTAAGTACCTTAGGCTTTTTTTTTCTTATTTAGTGGGCTTCCGGTATTTCAGAGAAGTAAGTAGGAGTGTTTCCATTGCCAAGTCAACACACAAGGGACTGTAAATTTAGAAAGTTGTTAAAAGCCTAAATATTGTAGTCCCTGAGTGGGCTCGAACCACCAACCTCTCGGTTAACAGCATAAGGCACTAACGCATTGAGTCACAGAGACTTTGACAAGACACAGCTGCATCTCCTTGGTGAGCCAGGTGTCACCTTGCGGCCACACCTGCGATATCCACAGTGTCACAGCCTAGCATCCTGAACAGGAGGCCCAGAAGCCAACCTGCCTGGCTCCCTGCGCGCCCAAGGCCGCTTCTAGATCTCAGGGGAACATTATGAACCCAGCGCCTCCGTGACGCTGGGTCCCCGCCACAACCTGGGAGATAGGGCTGCCTAGGACTCCACACTCGTAGAGTCGCGGTCGGTGTGCCCATCAGGACTCAGTTAAGGAGCCCAAGTGAGCATTAGAGTCGGGTTTTTTGCAGACCCTGAGCATGGACGCGCATGGGGCTCGTCACCCCAGGTGTGTGCTGGAGCCTCAGCGGGACACGTGTGGGAAAAGAGAGAGCTGGATGGAGTGTTGCAGGATCAGAGACGAATCATCTTAATTAGCCCCAATTTCCAAATAGGCTATGGCTGCTCACAGCCTTGGGCTAACAGCCTTGTGGCTGGTTTCCCTGTGTAGAGACAGATCCCTATCTTCCATTAACACAAGTCAGAGAAGTCAGGCAGCAAGTGAGCAAGCCCCAACAACAACAACAAAAACAAAAACAACCCCCCCCCCCAAAAAAAAACAGGAGAAGGAGAAGAATTGCTTTCCAACAAGGGTATCAATTAGGGGTAATTTACTTACTGAATTTAAAACACGCTTTGAGAAGGGATGTGCTGTTCCCGAGTCAGGGTCTGGTGCATGTTAAGTACAGGAACCAAAAGGAAAAAAGGCTGGAGTGGAATACCAACCTAGATTTTGACAGTTACCAAAAATGCTCTGGCTTTCAGGCAAAAAACTCCAAATTTCAAATTTTCGATGTTTTCTCATTAACACAGTACCTAAATTCCTAAGGAATAATTTCTTAAAGCCAATACCCATTTTCTTTTTTTTCATTATTTCCTAGTAACAACTTTCTTTTTAAAATTACTTTATAAATAATACCAATCAAAATTTTCACTCCCTCTTCCCCTCCCCCCTCCAGTCCTAAGAGAGGGCAGGGTACCCTGCCCTGTGGGAAGTCCAAGGCCCTCCTCCCTCCATCCAGGCTTAGGAAGGTGTGCATCCAAATAGAATAGGATCCTCAAAAGCCAGGATATGCAGTAGAGGCAAATCCCAGTACCATTATCATTGGCTTCTCAGTCTGCCCCAATTTTCAGCCACATTCAGAGGGTCCAGTTGGATCCCATGCTGGTTCAGTCCCAGTCCAGCTGGCATTGTTGAGCTCCCATTAGCTCAGGCACACTGTCTCAGTGGGTGGACCAACCCCTCATGGTCCTGACTTCCTTGGTAATCTTCTCCCTCCTTTTGCTCTTCAACTGAACCTTGGGATTTCAGTCCACTGCTCTGATGTGGGACTCTGTCTGTATCTCCATCTGTCGCCTGATGAAGGTTCTATGGTGATATTCAAGTTAGCCATCAGTCTGACTACAGGACAAGGCCAGTTCAGGCACCCTCTCCTCCACTGCCCAGGGTCCTAGCTGGGGTCATCCTCATGGAATCCTCGGAACTCCTCCAGAACCAAGCCCCTTGCCAACCCCAAAATGGCTCCCTCAATTAAGATATCTCCTTCCCTGCTCCCATATCCATCCTTCCATTCCCCCAAGCTCTACCCAAACCCTTCCATTCTCTCTTCTCTCTCCCCTCTCCCCTTCCCCCCACATCACCCGGATCCGTATGCTCCCAACTTTTTCCTAGCGATCTTGTCTACTTCCAATTTCCAGGAGGATCTATATGTGTTTTTCTTTCGGTTCACCTTATTACTTTTCTTCTCTAGGATCATGAACTATAGGCTCAATGTCCTTTTTTATGGCTAGAATCCACTTATGAGTGAGTACATACCATATTCATATTTTGGGTCCGGGTATTCTCACTCAGGATAGTGTTTTCTATTTCTATGCAAAATTCAAGATGTCATTTTTTTTTTTTTTTTTTACCGCTGAGTAGTACTCTAATGTATAGATATGCCACACTTTCTGAATCCATTCTTCCATTGAGTGGCATCTAGGTTGTTTCCAGGTTCTGGCTATTACAAATAATGCTGCTATAAACATACTTGAACAAATGCTTTTGTGGTATGATTGGGCATCAGGTTCATGTGGTATAATTTATATTGAGGTCTTTAATCCTCATTTGCACTTGAGTTTTGTGCATGTGATAGGTATGGATTTATTTTCATTCTTCTACAGGTTCACATCCAGTTATGCCAGCACCATTTGTTAAAGATGCTTTCTTTCTTCCATTGTATAATTTTAGCTTCTTTGTCAAAAATCAGATGTTCATAGGTTTGTGGATTAATATCCGAGTCTTCAATTCGATTCCATTGGTCAATGTCTCTGTTTTTATGCCAATAGCAAGCTGCTTTCATTATTGTTGCTCTATAACAGAGTTTGATGTCAGGGATGGTAGTGCCTCAGGAAGATACTTCATTGTATAGGATTGTTTTAGCTATCCTGGGTTTTTTTTTGTTTTTTCACATAAAGTTGATTATTGTTAACTCAAGGTCTGTGAAGAATTTTCTTGGGATTTTGATGGAAATTGCATCAAATCTACAGATTGCCTTTGGTAAAATTGCCATTTTTACTAATTTGATCCTAGCAATCCAAGAGCATGGGAGATCTTTCCATTTTCTGGTATTCTCTTCAGTTTCTTTCTTCAAAGACTTAAAGTTCCTGTCAAATAGATCTTTCATTTTTTTGCTTAGTGTTACCCAAAGATACTTAATGTTGTTTGTGGCTATCTTGAAAGGTGGTGTTTCTCTGATTTTCCTCTCTGCTTCTTTATCCTTTGTGTATAGGAGGGCTACTGGTATTTTTGAGTTGATCTTGTATTTTGCCACATCACTGAAGATATTTATGAGCTGTGGGAGTTTTGGGGGTCACTTATGTACACTATCATATCATCTGCAAATAACGAAAGTTTGACTTCTTCCTTTGTAATTTGAATCCCCTCATCTCCTTATGTTGTCTTATTGCTATTGCTAGAACTTCAAGCACTATGTTGAAGAGATATGGAGAGAGTGGACAGCCTTGTCTTGTTCCTGATTTTAGTGGAATCTCTTTGAGTTTCTCTCTATTTAATTTGATGTTAGTTGTCAGCTTGCTGTATATTGTTTTTATTTGGATATGATCCTTGTATCCCTAATCTCTCCAAGACCTTTATCATAAAGTGGTGTTGAATTTTGTCAAATTTTTTTTGGTATCTAATGAAATGATCATATTTTTTTAGTTTATTTATATGATGGATTACATTGATATATTTTTGTCTGTTGAATCAGCCCTACATCTCTGGGATGAAGCCTACTTGATCATAATGGATGACTTTTTTATGTGTTCTTGGTTTTGGTTATTGAGAATTTTTGCATTGATGTTCATGAGTAGATTGGTTTATAATTCTCTTTTTTGGTTGGGTCTTTGTGTAGTTTTGGTATCAGGGTAACTGTAGCTTTATAAAAAGAGTTTTGCAATGGCTTTTCTGTTTCTATTATGTGAAACACATTAAAGAGTGTAGGTATTAGCTCTTCTTGAAAATCCTCATAGAATTCTGGATTAAAACCATCTAGCCCTGGGCTTTTTGGGGGGGAGGTTTTTGATGACAGCTTCTATTTCCTTGTGATTTATAGGTCTATTTAAATTGTTCACCTGGTCTTGATTTAATTTTGATGTGATGTATTTATCTAAAAAAGTCCATTTCTTTTGCATTATCCCATTTTGTGGATTACAGGCTTTTGTAGGAAGACCTAATGATTCTTTGAATTTCCTCAGTGTCTGTTGTTATAACCCACTTTGTGTTTCTGTTCTTGTTAATTTGAGTTTTCTCTGTCTGCCTTTTGATTAGTTTGTACAGGGGTTTCAGTCTTGTTGATTTTGTCAGAGAACCAGCTCTTTGTTTCATTGATTCTTTGGATCGTTTTCTGTGTTTTTATTTAGTTGATTTCAATCCTCCGTTTGAATATTTCCAGTCTTCTACTCCTCCTGGGTGAGTCTGCTTCCTTTTTTTCTAGAGCTTTCCGGTGTGCTATTAAGTCTATTAAGTCTCTAATGTGAGCTTTCTCTGTTTTTTTTTTTTTTTTTTTTTTTTTTTTTTTTTTTTTTTTTTTTTTTTTTTTTTTGAGTGCACATACTGCTCTGAACTTCCCTCTTAGCGCTGCTTTCATAGTGTCCCATAGGTTTGGGTATGTTGTGTCTTCATTTTCATTGAATTCAAGGAAGACTTTAATTTCTTTCTTTGTTTCTTCCATGACCCAGAGGTGGTTCAGTAGTTGACTGTTTCAGTTTCCATGAGTTTATAGGCTTTCTGGGGGTGATATTGTCATTAAATTCTAACTTTATTCCATGGCTATCTGATAAGACACAGGTGGTTTGCTCCAATTTTTTTTGTATCTGTGGAAGTTTGCTTTGTTATCAAGTATGTGATCAATTTTCAAGAAGGTTCCATGGGGTGCTGAGAAGAAGGTATATATCGTGGTGGGGCGGAATGTTCTATAGATGTCTATTAAAGTCCATTTGATTCATTACATCTATTAGTTCTCTTATTTCTCTGTTCAGTTTCTGTCTGGTTGACCTGTCCATTGGTGAAAGAGGAGTGTTGAAATCTCCTACTATTAGTTTATCGGGTTTGATGTGTGACTTGAGTTCTAGTTCTTTTGCATATGTGGGTGCTTTTATACTAGGGGCATAGATATTCAGGATTGAGACTTCATCTTGACAAATTGAATCAGGAATTCAAGCTAGTTCAGCCTGGGACCCTCTCAGAAACAGAAGAAAACAAAATGGAAAAGGCAGTGAGCCGTATTCTTTACAGGTGGATGAAGAGACTCTCCAGCAAGCCTGATGAAGCCGAGCTCCTGCAACTCTGACCACTGTCATCTGACTTTGATAGGTGCTCCATGGCTCCCTCTCCCTGTCACAATTCCCTCTCTACCCCTCTGTTCACAGGCCTTGCTGGGATGAGAAGAATTCACAGAAACTTGGTCCAGAAGTTGACTTTTAAAAACGATTTTATTGTAAGATGCTTTATTACTTTTGTTAGCATACAGATATGAAAAAGGAAAACTCTGTTTGCTGACAGCATGCTGCAGACGGTAAGGATGAATTTGAAGACATTCACTCCTATTTGATGTAAAATTTCCTCTGTGGTGCTAGAAACATCTGTGAGGGTATGAGTGCAGGCTGGCCCTAGTGTAAGGTTGCCACCTGCTGGCCTGCTCTTGTAGGCAAAGGAGTGGAGAAAGTGGAGAAGGGGGAGTGTTGTCGCCCATGCCAGAGCTTGAGAGAGCAGATCCCTGTGTTTGTGCTCTGCAGAGCAGAGGACAGCATTGGCAGGGACGAGCTCAGAGCTGGAGCAAAAGATTGCCAGGCAGAAGGACAATAGTAGCTTTATTGGATTCGAATAGAAGTTGCTAAGGCCACAACCAGAGTTCTAACCACTATACAATCAAGAAACACTAAACATGTGGATGCTACACAGTGTGCTTGTATGTTTGCATCCATGTACTTGTATGTATTCAGGAGTGTGTGTTCGTTTGTGTTTGTGTACATACATGCAGACCTGTGTTACGTAGGTGCAGACAACCCTGCCCTAAGAACACAATCCTCTAATGAACAGGAACATCAAAGACTGGAGGAACACCTCCAATCCCTACTGAAGCAGAAGGAACTGGTCACCCAGCAAAAGGACTTGGCAGTAAAGCTGCAGCATCACCTCACTGAGTCCCAGATGAGGTAGGAGCATGGACTGACAGAAGCAGGTGTAGTCTAGTGGATCCTCTGTTTCGGGGTCTCTGACCTCTTTGAGTTTTAGTGTATTTGGCAAGGCTCCCTACCATATCCAGGAAAAGAATACCTCACAGTACCAAGTTGGCTAATAACCACAAACTTTTGATGAAGGAACAATATGTTTGGTTTTTGGTCTTATGGGGGGTTGTGTCCCCTCTTTTCTTGTGAGAAGGGAGAGGTCAATTGCGAGGGACAGTGTGTCCTCTGCCACTTTATTTTCCTTCAGGAACATCATATTTAGAGAGAAGTTTCTAGTCTTTGGCTGACTTGAAAGCAGCACACTCCGGCTGATTGCAGGCTCTCTGCAGGGTTCATCAGTTTCCTGTGAGAAGATTTACTCTGGCCATAAACAGATTAGGAGTTGACAAATTAACCCCATGCATGTTCTGAGATGTAGGAATAATCAGAGCCTTCTCTGCAGTGCTGTGTAGGCTCCACTAGAGGGCAGACATAGATTCTTTTATAGGTTGCTCACATTATCAAGGCCAGGAATATCTGACTCAGACATTGATATTCCTCCAAAATAATGTTTTTGGACTATTGGAAACGTATACTGTTTTATTCTAGTCAGCACAGTGTATTTTCCAGTTCAACTTAGCCAGTGGTGTAAAGTTTGCCGGTTTTATTAAAATCTGGTCCGTTTCCTGCGCTTTGGTGACTTTCTATTCATAATTTTCCTTTATTAAGAAAGGATTCCCACTCTACCTATCCCCCAAATAAACCAAAGACAGTAGGAGGGGGTTGTACACAGGTGTACCCCTCCCCACCGCACCTCCCCCATATAAAAATACAAATTGATTTTGCTGTTTTCCTACCAGACGACAGCACATTAATAGACAGCATGTGATGGGGAAGGTAATGAATGCCTTAAATACAGGAGCAAGGTTTTTCGTGGACTTTGTAAATTTCTGAGAAGAATGTATGAGTGTGCACTTTCCAGTTGGCAAGTCAGCACACAAGTGGCTGTAAATATGGAAAGTTGTTTGTTAAAAGCCTAAATGCCATCGTTCTTTGGTGGGCTTGAACCACCAACCTTTCAGTTAACAGCCAAGCGCGCTAACCAATTGTGCCACAGAGACGTACATCTATTATGGGTCGCCTTGGTGAGACAGGCATCACCGCGGCGGCCATACCTGGGAAACCCACAGGCCCAAGGTGGAACATCCGGAGCAGGAGGTCTGAAAGCTAACAGGCCCGGCGCCCCGAGTGCCCCGCAGCCGCTTCCCGAGCTCAAGGGAAGGTTTTGAATCTGGAGACTCCAAGAAGTTACCTGGCATCTGAGCCGCCAGGGACTCCACGCTGGAGGACGCGGGTTCCTGGGGCCCATCCTGACTCCGGAAAGGAGCCCAAGTGAGCTTTAGGGTCCGGTCCTTTGCAGCCCCCGAGCAGGGAAGCGCGATGGCTGGTCACCCCAGGTGTGTGCTGGAGCCTCAGCTGGACACATGTGGGAAAGCTGGCGAGTGCGGGGCGAGTAATCAGGGAGTCTGGACGGGGGAGAGGTGGACGAACTTGACCCGGAGTGGAGAGGGACCAATGGGGGCGAGGGTGGCCTGAAGTGGGATTGGGGGCTATGCTCGCGGGGACCAGAGGAGACAGAGCATGGGAACAGTGGGTTTGAACTGATGCAGTTGGAAGCCATGTTAGGAAGATAATAAAATGACGAGGGGTGTTTTGTTTTGTTTTGAATGAATCAGAAGAATGGATTTCTACCAGCGGCTTCTGTCTTTCAGCTAGGGGTGTGCTGGTCCCGAGCCCGGGTCTGGTGCATGTTAAGTGCAGGAACCAATTAAGGAAATTCTGGACTCTCAAACCAAAATTTGGACATAGCTTCCTACAAGTGTCCCTGAACTTTAAGACCAAAAACTCCAGACCTGAAGGGATGTTCTCACTGACCCAGGACATAATTTCCTAAAGATGCCAATTCTAAGGCCTATGTCTTTGTTTTCTTGACAAGGATGGGCAAAAATACAGACTTAAAAAAAAAGACAGAAAAACAAACATCTAAGAAAGAAAAAGAAAGGAATATAGAGTACCAAATATGAGAAAATGGCATAAGCCGAGACCACAAAAGCAGTCGCAAATTAATAAAAATTATACAATCGAGTTTCCGGAATTTGGGGAAATCACAGGGGCCAGCACACTAGTGCAATTCGGTCACCCTCGCCTGAACAAACCAAAGCCGTGTTGAGGGTGCTCACTTAGCTGGGTGAGTGTGCATTACTTTCCTGCAACCATTACTCAGCCCCACCGGCCCTGTGCTCTGAATACATGGTCACTTGGCCTCGCATTCTCAAGGACGTTGCGGACGCGCACCCGATGCCTGCGCCCCGCTGCTCTCAGCGGCTTCCAGGCCGCACTGAAAATCCCTAGCTTTTCTGCAAAGGCTGCAGATGCAGGACCTCTGCGCGACCCTCATTAGCATAGACCGCGCCCCCAACCGGCACCCAAGGGTGACATCACACCCATCCCATTCGTCCCTTTGGCTTGGTGGATTTTTTCCTGCTGAGAGCTGGATAGAGTGTTGCAAGACCAGAGACAAATCATCTTGAATTTTCTCTAACCCCAAAATATAGCCAACCGATGCTCACCTCCTTGGACTAACATTCTTGCCTCTGGTTTCGGTGTGTACCGGCAGACCCCTATCTTCTGCCAATAGGAAGTCAGAGAAGCCAGGCAGCTAGAGAGCCAGTTCTACAGCAGAGGTCTCCAGCTTCGCTCGAACCTGCCTACCTCATGTCTCCACCACTGCATTTTACAAGGCTCTTGATGTATGGATTTCTCTGTTCTCTTCTACAGAAACACCATGAGACTGACACTACATCGGGACATGACATTCGGGGTGACCCGAGTCTGTGTTCCTTGTCCAGGGGATCCACTCTGCCCTCTCTGGACCTCCTCAGGCTCCTGCATGTGTGTTGTGCACACACATACAATCAGGCACAAACACACATAGACAATATAAATAAGAACTCTTTTCTGTGTGGCGTATGTGGTGATGGGTAGGTGTGTGTGAGCCATGACTCGCATGTGGAGACAGCAGACAGTTTGCAGCAGCCGGATCTCTTTCTGCCATGCCTGCTCCGTGGACCAAGCTCTTGGATGATCAATCCTGACAGCAAGCCCTTGCCTGCAAGCCATCCCTATGTCCCTTTAAAATCTCTCCCTCTCTGTCCTTCTCTGCCTCTCTGCATTACCCCCACCAGACCCCACCCCATCCCAGACAGGGTCTGTCTACATAGTGATGGCAACAAGAGCTTTGGGCCACCGTGCCTGACCTCCTTAAAACCTCTTTAGCCCACGTGCAGACATGATACAGCAATTTAAGATTTTCAGATGATTGTAGCGTTTATCACTGCATCATACATGTAATTTCTCTTCTATAGTGTGTTTGGGTTAAGGCAACACCTCAGCCCCTAGCATCCATATATACAAAAAGTCTGGAATGTTTCAGTGGAACGTTCCACCTCAAATCCCCTCCTCTGGGAGTTGCCTCAGTCCAGACATCACCTCAGAGAAAGCCTGCCAAAGGGTGACCCCTCCCCAGAGATGCTCAAGACCACTCCCACGGGGTATTTAAACTGCCCCCCAGGGACAAACTTGTGGTTTCTCTCTCTTATTTCCTCATCTCCCCTCTGAGGGCCTGGAAGGCCACCTGGAGGGTTAGTATTCATTCAAAAACATGGGCTTTTTCTGATTCTGTTTGATTTGGTCTGATTTGGAATGTTGCGTTGGTGGAGAGGTTTATTGGGTCGCAAAACCTTTTCACAATGTTTTGAAACAACGACTGAAGAGAGGTTGGGATTCCAAAACGGGGAAGAATTTCCCGGAGAAGGACATCAGAAGTTGGCTGGACCCTCTTCTTAGTGGTGGGAAACACTCCAATCCACCCAGACATGGTATCTACCAAACACCAGGAAATATTTAACCCATCTGACTGTGGGCACATGAGGAAAATCAAGCTGCCACTCAGTCCCCAGAAGGGAGCCCATGGCCTGGTGGGTGGGAAAAGGGAAGCTACCATACTTGGAGTTGGAATCTGACTTTTGACAAATTTTATAAGAGGCAGTGATAGTTTTGAAGAACTCTAAGTGTTCCGGGTGCGTTCGAGGTGAGCCTTGACTAAGTGAGACAGAGCCTGACTATTTGGATGGAGAGTTGATGTAGGTAGGACAGAATTGGCCAAGTGTCAGGTGGTGACTGTGAGAATGTGGGCCATACTGTATGAAACCCCTGAGGTGACTGAGGTAAGTCTGGCCCTGGAAGGCTGCTGCCTTGGCTGCTTGGTCAGCTCGGTTATTTCCCTTAGAGATGATGAAGTCTGATCCCTTAGAGATGATTAGATTCTGATGAGACTGGCAGTGAATAATTCCTATAGCTCTGGGGAGATGGGAGGCCTTTAACATGGCCATAATGTGGCCTAGTTAGTTATGGATCCTCCTTTTGGGGTAAGAAGCCCTTGTTCTTTCCAGATAGCACAGAAAACAGGGAAAATAACAAAGCAAATTTTTATTTAATGTGGGAAGAGAGGGGACCTCTGTGGACAACCGGCACCTGCTGTCTGGTTCATTAGGAGAAGGGGAGAGTGGGAATCTTTTCTTAATAAAGGAAAATTATGGACAAGTCACCAAAACATAAGAAATGAACCAGAATTTAACAAAACATTAAACTTTACACCACTGTAAATATACATATGGCAGAATGACCAAAATGTAATCCGTAAGCACAAAACCCCAGAAGCAAGTTATTTCAAAAACCATTTGGTGTGGAAACACCAAAATAAATCCAATAAATGGCCAGCCTCTGCCATGTTTGATAAGGAGTCCAGGGACTGACAGTGACTGTTTTGTGCTCTTCAGATGAGTAGCATCTGCGGAAGGTTCAGGACGGCTGGTTTGCTCCACAGTTCTCCAGAAGGAACTCAGAATAGTTCACCTCCTCCCCAGGTACCCCAGCCATCAAAGAGAGAGAGCCATAGAGGGCTATCACGTGCTTAGGGGAAATACTGCACCTGCAAGAATGGCATCAACCCATGGACTTCTCAGTTAGTCACTGCCCTCACCACCCTAGCAAGGCACAGATGCATTCACTCGGTGCAGCTCACAATGCATAGGCATCGGAGAAATCACTCTTGCAGGACAGGCCTGTCCGAAGGAAGCCTCCCTGTCTAACAGGGCTGAACTTGACTGAGACTCTGGTGAGCACCTAACATCAGGCACATGGCACGCTGTGATCATATAGTGGTTAGTACTCTGCATTGTGGCCAGAGCAACCATGGTTCAAATATGAGTCTGACAGTTATTGTCCTTCCTGACTGGTGTGCTGCTTTCCTGCCCCATGCACCCAAGCCTAGCTAATGTCTTGACACAGACTCCAGTCTCCCTAGTTCAAGTCCCGCTGACATGGAGGAACTCAAACACTATTAGTACAGTTTGCAGCTTGGAGTCTTCACTGTCATCACGCTAGGCCCAGGGCATAGTAATCACCATTTTTGAGCAACACCCCTAGGCCTGGTTTTGGTCGTGTCATCATGATGCAGGCCCTGAATGTTCCTATCTGGTATTTGGTCTAAGTAATAACGCATTAGGTGGGAAAGCTTGTTTTCTATGCCCTGCCCTCCACTTTATGTGTCCTCCATCCCCCATTACTAGTGATGGTTCCTAGTAATGAAGTCTCAACTGACTGTCTCCTTCACCAGGCAAGGATTCCAGTGCTAGGACTGGGCTGCATTCAATTCAGTTGTTGGCCAAGGGTGCCCCATGGAAATCTCCAAATCACCCAGGCTGCTGCTAATACACCTGCTCTCCAAAAACTGCCAGCAGGACCCATGGTTGAGGTAACATCCACACATGGAACATGGGGAAATCAAGCTGGGTCATACAGGAATCCTGCGTCCCTACATTCTAGTCTCTTAGGTGAGAGAAGGTACTCTTTCGGCTATCAAAAGAGAAAAGCAGATGCCAACCAACCCAGTCACAAAACCCTTGATGTACAAAATGTCCTACCTACAAAATATGAAGGACGATGGTGGCACAGAACTTGTGGGAAAGAAAACCGGTGTCTGAATTGACTTAAGGCCCACTCCACAAGAAGTTGTCACAGCCAACACTTGCTTGAGAAATTAAGAATCAGAATAGATAGATAGATAGATAGATAGATAGATAGATAGATAGATAGATAACCCAGTAGTAGATAGTCCAGAAACCTAGCATAAAACCTTTTTTATGAACCAGTAGTGTGTGGTTTTCCCTTAGGTCTCTGGACTATCTACGACTATCTATCTGTATCTATCTGGACATTGAACTTCAGTCTTCAGTGTGAAAGAAACACCATTACCATCATTCTGGCACAATATAAACACACACACACACACACACACACACACACATCACATAGCATATATGTTGACCTCATGGCTATTTTGTATCTGTGGAGATTGAAAAGGGAGGAGAATCCTCAGGATCTGGAGTTAAATAGGTGTGAGCCCCCATGTAGGTGATGGGAATCGAACCTGGATCCTCTGCAAGAGCAGCCAGTGCTCCTAAGCAAAAACCTATCTCTTTATCCATTCAATATGAATGCTTTTTCCCCTCTGTGTAGCCCTGGCTGTCCTGTAACTCACTATGCAGACCAGGCTGGCCTGGAACTTAGAGATCTGCCTGCCTCTGCCTCCTGAGTGCTAGGATGAAAGATGTACATCCCCAGGACCCTGGTGAATATAAATGTTTTAATGGTAGAGAAGGGTGCCTCTAAAAATAGCTGATAGTTTAAATGTGTGTTTACCACTGTGTGTAGGACAGGGTCTTGCTATGTAGCCCAGGCTAGTATCAATTTCCTGTCCCTGCACCCATCACATTTTGACTGCTGGGCTGACCTGCCCGCACCCTCACAATAAGACTCATTCTCAAGGATCACCTGGGGTGTATGGTGAAGCAAACATCACACAAGACAGACTTGACATGCATGGGGGCCGTGAGAACCCCATTTCTTCTGCAGGGTCTGAACACCCACTGAAAGGTAAAGTTTCAACTCAGGACCCCCAAGACCAAGTTCTCAGAGAAAATGAGATTCATTTGCCCCAGAGAAACATAAAGCAGGAAATAAGAAACAGATATAAAGATAGGGGATGTGGGAGAAGGTACAGGAACAGGGAAGAGGACAGGAACAAGGAAAGGGAACAGGGACATTTTTCTCGAAGCACAAAGGACTGGCACTGGATTGAGAGGAGACAAACATGGCTCATAGGAAAATGGGGATTTATGAAGGGAAAATGGGAACCCCTATGTTAGGATGAGGTCTTTAATTTTAATTGGGCAGGTTGATTTGGTGAGCCAACTGGGGCTTTGAATGCCTGGACTTCAATACTTTGATTGCTGGATCTTGGTGGGTGGTCAGCCTCAGAAGGAGGAAAAGGCCATATAGGGGAATAGAACCCAGTACCTCACACACACTGGACAAACACTCTACCTCTGAGCTATAGCCCTGGGGCTGACCCTGCACTAGTGAGGCTGAGGCAGGGGGTTAGATGTTCCGACCAGCAGGACTTCTCATCAAGACCATGTCTCAAATAAAGTCATAATAAAGAACACACAAATTAACAGGAAGGCAGAGATGGAGACTAGTGGGATGGGACCTGAGCCACAGGTCATCCAAATCCCAGATCCTCGAAGAGACAGGAAGGAACCTTCTTCTGAAGACTCTGAAGAAGGCAGTGTCCACGATTTGAAACTTTGGACCTCCAAAATCAAAAAATTCCATCCTTACTCCTTCAAGCCATGTGGATTTTACCCACTTACGACAACCCAGCACCCACATCTGGTGCCCAAGAAGATACACAGGGTGTACTACATGCAGTGGTTCTGAGATATTACCAACAAGTTCTGGAGGTCACTGTGACCTTCTGTCTCTTCCCAACCTTGAACATACAGAGAAGGTCCCTATGGAGCCTCCCCTAACTTCTCAACAGGGCTCAGGTCATTTCATTCATCCTTCCTGAGACCACTCTCACCATTAAGGGGGATAAAGTACCTGGAGACAGCACCCCTCCAAAACTGTGTTGGACCACCCTAATTATCATCTGCCACCAACTTTGTCACCCATCTCTCCTCTCAAGTCAGCTCTCCCGCCTGGGGTCACCTGCCTGTGTCCTGAAAAGACAGCTCCCCTCTGTCACTCTCTGTATCTCGATGGCTCCCATGTAGCCCAGGCTAGCCTCCATCTCACCATGCAGCTGAGGCTAACCTACAAGCTGTGACCTTCTTTCTGCCTAGATGTCAAGGCATGTTTACAGGGTGCTGAAATGGAGCTTGGGGTTTAATGTACCCAAGGGAAGCCCTCCACCAATGGAGCTCCCATCCTAGTCTGCCTGACTTCTTTGAACCAGAGTTTCTGTAGTCCAGGTTGGTCTGGAACTCCTGATCTTCCTATGCTGTTACCCCCAACACTGGAATGACAGGCTTGTGTCTCACACATCTTCCTTTCCAATCAGTGAACACCTCTCCAGCATCCCCAGGGTCTGGTATTGGGTAACTATCATGAGAACGTGGTCACGAGGGAGGTGAATGACACTAACCACCTGGGGGGCCATGCAAAGGCGCATTCCCACAGCCACACAGTCATTAGGCAGCCTGGACAGGACTGATTTGCTCAGCGCCATTTTTGGCTGCAAGTTCTCACATGGAACACTACTGGCATGGATGAAGCTGGGCCCTCAGCGTTGCTCTGGGTCCTGCAGGGTCAGGAAAACCATCTGCTACAGTAAAGAAGGACTTGTCAGAAATATCTGATGACTGGAGAGACCCACAAATCCATATGTCATGATGTGTGTTTCAGGTGTAGAGGAGGGGAGGCATGGAAGCCACAAGAACCAGACACAGCTGGAAGGAGCCAGGAATATGAGGAACATTGTAGATTGACCAATGTAAGGGAAATGTGGGGCACAGGCAAGCTGGGGCTAGTTTGGTAACAGAGCATCCAGTGTAGACAGAAGAGGAGGCAAAGAGACAGGTCCAGATCCTGAGACTCCACAAAGTGGGAAGGAGCTGGACAGCCACTTGCATCAGATAGGGACACTGTGGGGATTGATGGCAGGTCTGTGCGGAGTGAGGTTCCATGCAGTGATATTTGCAGGTGCCAACGATGCTTACAGTGGCAGAGGTCATATCTGGAGAACATGCATTCCAGGCTGACCACGGACTGGCTTCTCTTTACAGGGACTGTCAGGAGATGTAGAAAGGTGGTGATGGCTATGGAACAGCTGTATGGTGCAACAACTCTGAGTCTCTTCCTTTGCCTGCCCTTCCCATGCTCTCCTTATGTATCTTGCTCGGATGCTAGCAGCGCCACCAATGGAAGAGCATGGGAATTGGAACAGGTGGATCCAGAAAAGGCATTTGGCTTGTTTGCTGGTTGACACAGCATAGCAGTGATCAACATCATGTTCTGCACCAGAAGTAGTGTGTGATTGTGTGATTGTGTGCCAGTTTTTCTACTTCTCTCTCTCTCTCTCTCTCTCTCTCTCTCTCTCTCTCTCTCTCTCTCTCTCTCTCTCTGTGTGTGTGTGTGTATGTGTGTGTGTGTGTGTGTCTCCATCACTAACGACTCCTCTAGATGGTGCACACTGACATCTGGGTGCCACTACTCTTTCCGCAGTCTATAGATTCAAGGTTGGGGCCATCCTACTGTTTCTACCACTGTTTGCTTTCAGTATCTGAAGGCTCACCTGGGCTCAGTGGTTCCAGGTAGACCTGCCAAGAGCTAGTCACATCTTCACTATCAACCTTATAGCTTGAGTGAGCTCTAGTGGCACTCTGAGTGAAATTTTCCTTATTTCCTATGTGTCTTCTCTTTGTTTTGAACCCACCAATCTCTAAAAGTCTGAGGATCTGCACCAGGTGTTTGTTCACTTCAGAGATCTCATCTGTTCTACTCCCTTTATCCTGGCCTCATTTCTAAGCATCCTTTGTGTCTCACGTGACTTAAGTATGGATCGTAAGCAGGAAAAAGCCATCCCTGGGCAGTGGTTGGGAAGTGAGCTTTCAACTTTTCACATAACTCGTGAGAAGCAGAGGGCTACATTTCTGGCGTTAGAAAGACAATGTGCCTAAAGGCCTCTCTGGAGGGCCCCAGAGAGGCTCTTGGAAATGTCACCTTAGTCTCAGGTCACTTTCAGGTGAAGTAGTTAGCAGGGGTTAATAGCTGTATCATATGACATCAGCAGTCCCGACCTGGACATTCTACTGTATCCTGGAGAGCCTGGAATTCTGTGATGTCACCAGTGTTGTGGCAACGCCAACTGCCCTTGAGGCATTCGTTCAGTGCCTGTGTGGTTCACCCACAGCCATGCTGACACTACTGAACAGGCTGCTTGGGAGACAGGATGGAGAGCGCAGGGAGACCAGAGAGAGGCACAGGGAAGATGGCCTTCAGTGTCCAAGTCACACATCAAGAAATAAACGGCTCTGGGGAAAGCGCAGTGAGTCCTGGGCAGGGGACAGAGATTCCTGAAGGAGGAAGGCTTCAGTTGATCCTTTCAGGAGTGGGACTCAGGAGGTGGGAGTTTCTGGGAAGCAATGGACCTCTTCTGCTTCTCCAAGTTACTAAAGAGCAGACCCAGAGTCGAGGATTTCTGATGGCATGTTTGGCAGAAAGCCAGGGATGGGCAAGGCTTCAACTGCTGTGCAGAGGGCCCCCTGCTTTTTTTCGGCCTCTGCGTGGGAAGCACAGAGGGACCACAGTGGTTCAAGTTCCATCCATGCCCTCCACCCTCACTGGGTTTCTTTTGCTTGTATGTCACTAAAAAGAGGGAGAGAAACGTCCCCCAGACAAGCTCCCAAATAAATCACACACAGAGGCTTCTTCTTTCTTTTGAATGTCTTCTCTTGGCTTGGGGTTTTTCATGTCAGCTCTTCTTGACTTAAATTATCCTGACTACCTTTTGCCTCTGGGTTTTTATCTTTTCTTCTGTAAATCTTACATTCATTCTTACTTCATGGTTGCTGAATGAGTTGGTGGCTGTCCCCTTGAGTACTCCCCTCTTGTTCTTGGGTTCCTTTTTCTTCCCCTCTCAGAGTTCACCTTCTATTTATACTCTCTGCTTGCTAGTCCCACCTATCCCTGCTCCTGTCTCCCTATTGGCTGTCCATCTCTCTATTAGGACCATCAGGTGTTATAGACAAGCACAAAGCATAGCTTCACAAAGTTAAACAAATACAGCATAAACAAAGTCACACATCTAAAAATAATATTTCCCAACATTGATGGACATATCTAGCAACGGTGATTGGGGATGGAGACAGCCTTATGGGTCCCAACATGAGGATAGTTGTTCTACTCTTTGGAGTCTTCAGTGAGCTCCATGCATTCCCTCTTCCTCAGGCTTCTTCTGGGGACTCAACATGATCTCTCATGGCCCTGTACCATCTAACTGTACAAATTCACTGATGTTTGTCTACCTACAGGGAGTACTGGAAAGGCATGGACCTCAGCCTCCCACACTGAGCAGGAGCAGCAGATGAACAAGGTCGATGAACTGACCCTTCAGCTTCAGATGATGACCAATGAAAGGAATGAACTTCGTGCAATCCTGGCCAATTATACCAACAACGATGTGAACAACAGGTAGTCATTATGTCCAGTTCTCTGGTGACTGTCTTGACACTGCTGTGTCCACCCCAGCATTCCTCATGTCACTTGAGGCTGCACCTCCAAGGTGTCCTCCTGCCCAAGCTACTTTTCCCGAGTGCATCTGAGAGGCAGAGCCTGGGTAGGAGTGAGATGAGGATATAGGCCGTTCTGCTTCCTCTCAATGAAAAGCAGAGCCTGTGGCCTGAGTCACATTCTATGGATGGGGCAGCAGTGTGTGAGCTCACAGCAAGCATTTCAAAGAGGCCTTGACAGGTGTTGGCTTGTGAGAGATGCTGGATGCTGAGTCATGGGGAGTCTTTGTATTTGACTGGAGGATTTCTTGCTGATTGCTCTGGGAGCAGGACCTGGTCGAACTTGGTTTTTCTCAGTGTGTGATCAGAAGGCCTGGAGCTCATCCTGGAACCTCTCTTCCTTTGTTCTTTGTACTCTGAAATAATGCCACCCACCTGCATGTGTCTTGCATCCTAATTGTGTATGGGTTTATGTCTGTGAAGGGCTAATGGGCCCAAACATTGCCAATATGGCAGTGGCAAGTTTTGCCCTTTTCACTTCCCTCTCCCCTGATAAAACATAAAATTGAATTCCTAAAATTTGTCCCCAAGGTTTATACCATGATTTGGCCACTGACTAATTACTGAAAACCAACACCAAGGTCCAGCAACAAAATACATTATTTGGCTATTCTGGCTTTGCTGTCCAATCAGGTCTCACCAACTCATCCTAGCACAGACTTCCCCTTATCTCCTTAAAATCCCATCGCTGAAATCCTACCCATTGCTTGCTCTCAGCCCTTGCCTGATACAGAGGAAGCCTCCCACCCCCATTTCATGATTACTCTTCCAAGTCAATAAATCTCCTTTGTGGTGTTGTATTTGAGTGTGTTCTGTACTGTCTCTGAAAGGTTCCCTTATAGTGTGTGTTCGTGTGTGTGTCTGTCCACATCCTGTGAGTCAGAGATTGGTAGCAGGGCTGAGGTTTGTCTGTCTCAGAGTCTCAGGAGATATAAGTGTTGAAGCCCTGGAGTCCCACTTTGAGCATCCCTGCCCTCATTCTTTGTGCTCGCCTTGGTGATTGAATGGAATTCCCTGGGGAGTTTATAAAGTCATTGTGCTGTATGGTCTCCTCCATGGAAATCCTGATTATAAATTCTGAGCATCCTTGTGAAAACAGGAACACAGAATACACATTTTTTTTCTGAAGACAGGAGACATGACATCACAGGTTTCAGGTAGGCCCAGACCCATAGTACAGACTCCTGGGACAACTTAAAAAGAGCTAGTTTGTTCCTCCAGGCCTACTGAGGAAGCTCTTGTAACCTTGTCTGTCTTTCTCTTGATGCCCTGCTTTTCTGGCCATGGGGCAGCTTAGCAAGTGTAATAAACATCAATAGCTCCTAGTACCTAGGACTCAGGATAAGACCAGTGGACTAGGATAATCCAAGACACAGCCTTAATTCATGTGTTCATAGGGTGCTGATGACTGTGTTCATGGGGTTCTTTAATCCTGGACCCATGTTCTACCACAGGCTGAATTCTGAGCTTGAGGATCTGAAAATGGATCATCAGAAGGAGATGTCAGAGCTGGAGAAATTCCCCAAAGAAATTAGTGAGGCCTCTTCCAAGTGCAAGGAGCTGACTGAGACCAACTCCTACCGGTGAGTGTCTGAATGAATGGGATCCCACACATTGAAAGGAGGACTGCTGCACTTATTTCTCTTTGAACCAAAGTGGGGGCTCTGCTTCTTTCCCTTGTACTTGTCCTCCCAGATTGATTTATCCCACATGCAAGGAGTCTGAGAGCCCCTCCCAACATTTCCTGTTGGCTTCCAGAGCTTCTAGATAAAAAAAAAAAAAAAAAAAAAAAAAAAAAAAAAAAAACATGGTTTGCACCATGAATGGTTTCTGAGACTCTGAGAGGGGCTTACAGAGCCTGTTGCTATGCAACACATGTGTGGAATGTATTCCTCTTGGGTCCTTTGTCCTCCCTCAAACCATGTTTGCTTTGTACCTGATGATGGTCTCCCAATACCATGATCAGTGTAGGACCGGTTTGTGTTTGGGGTGCAGAATCTTGTTCTCAGATGTACATCACCTTGGTGATACTGACCTGGCTATAGTGAGCTGCAGTCTGGGGCTGTCTGAGGACATGGGACCTTGCAGGAAAGGTGGTATTAGTAGGTAGGAGTGGCAGATGGAGGTGGACTGGAGCTCATCATTGTTTGTGATGGTTAAGCACCCTCCACAGCTGGCTTCTGAGGGAAAGGACACAGATGAAGGAAAGAGTGGGCATGTTGAGAGAGGACAACAGAAAGCTGCAGCAGAAGCAGATTTTCCTGCAAGAGTCCTGTGAAGAGACAAAGAGGCTCTGTGAGGAGGCCCTTGAGAAGATCTCTGAGCTCTTGGCAAATCAGCAGCAGGTAAGCTGAGGCAGCAGGAGCAAGCTGCCCACCTGTCTAACCGCATACACACACACACACACACACACACACACACACACACACACACTGTCATGTAACCGTCCAGTCAGTTACCCAGCTGACTGCCTCCATTCCATCTAATCTAAGAGTTCATTTCTGGGATCCCTCACAAGTCTTTCTGGAGAGTTCACCTCTGGGAAGAAACAACCTGACTGGCAAACAAACCATCCCACTCTGGTAGAAGCCGCAGGTCTTTGAGGGAGATGGGTTAATCACATATCACACACCTACATGTCAGTATGGTAGGGAGGGTTCTATGCTGGGAGCCACATAGGGAGAATCACAGAGCTTTGAGTGAGTGAGTGAGTGAGTGAGTGAGTGAGGACAAGGCCTGGGATCATTTGTTTCTAGAACAGAATATTTTTGTTCTGATTAAGCTCCCAGGCCAGAGCTCTTTGGATCTCCTGTCTCCTCACAGGGAGAGCTTCCTACTTTTTCTGTCTCATCTTATTGCTAACTGTTTGCTTGGTAAGAAAGAGAAGGAACTTGGTGTTTTTCTCAGTTTTACACATTTCCACTATTTTGGAATTAATGAGTTTGTAATAAGAAATTCAAGCCCCAGAGATATTTTTCAAAATATAATGTAGACTTTTTTCCTTTCACGGAACTGAGGTAACCTCTCAGGAAATATCTGGTTTGTCTCACAACACAGAACCTGCAGTCTGTCTCTGTGCTGACATTCTGATGTGAGACGCTATGTTTGATTTTTCAGAAGCTTGGATTGCAGTCCCCAGGTGACCCAGTGATCCCAGAAGGAGAAGTAAGGGCCACAGAGAATCTAGGGGACATGTGGGTTATAAAGCATTCCTCAGAGCACCGCCAAACCAGAAAATATACAAATGCCCATCATTGTTGAGTAAAAATTCAATGAAGTCAAGCCCTTCCATGGAATATTGTTAAGCATGAAGTAATACATGCACTCATTAGGCCATGAGTCAGCCTTCTACTTTTACTTAGACAAATTCCTGACACAATCATCTTACTGGATGCAAAGATTTATTTGAATTTTGATTTTAGAGATTTTCTGGTTTTCTGAACTTATTTCTTGAACTCATTGGGCCAAAATTGAGGTAACCTGTGGATTAGAGAGCTCCTTTTGGAGGACGCTGCCCTCCTGGAGCCACAGGGAAGCACTGAATGGGAAGAAGTGGCTGGTCTACCATCAGGCAGTGGTCCTAAGGGAACTGAGACTTTAAAGTACAGACTGGAAAACTTGCTATTCAACCTTAGATAACTGGTCAAGAAACCCTGGCACCCACCATTTTGTGGCTGGGTTTATAGGGCAATCACCACATTGACTGCTTTGCCCACTGTGCTCTTCTTCCAGGGACCAGGCATGCATGTGGTGCATAGACACACAGGCAGGCAAAACACCCACACATATAAAGTAGAAATAGAATGAAAACATATCAAAACAGAGCCAAAGTACAGAATCCTCACCACATCACCACATCCCTGTGCCTGGGTTGGAATACGGGGTAAGAAGGTGTGGGCTAATGAAAGTTAACTCTCTTCTCTAGAAGATCCCAGGTGATCTCTTCTTCCATTAGTGTTAGGTAGGAACTACTCATGTGGATGCAATGCAGTGTTCTTGTGTGTGAGCATCCACGTACTTTTATGTTTCCAGGAGTGTGTATGTGTGTGTGTGTCTTCGTTTGTGTTTCTGAACATGCATGCACACATGTGTACGTGTGTGCAGACCACCCTGCCCTAAGAACACAATCCTCTAATGAACAGGAACGTCAAAGACTGGAGGAACACCTCCAATCCCTACTGAAGCAGAAGGAACTGGTCACCCAGCAAAAGGACTTGGCAGTAAAGCTGCAGCATCACTTCACTGAGTCCCAGACGAGGTAGGAGCACGGACTGACAGAAGCAGGTGGAGTCTAGTGGATCCTCTGTTTTGGTTTAAGTCTGTTTGGCAAGGTTCCCACCCACATCCAGGGAAAGAGTACTTCAGAGTTTCGATTTGGCTAATCACCAGGAACTTTTGTTCAGAAAATCATATGCTTGGTTATTAGTCTTCTGGGGATTGTGTCCCCTTCTTCTCCTGTGAGAAGGAAGAGGTCAATTGTGAGGGACAGTGTGTCCTCTGCCACTTTATTTTCCTTCAGGAACATCACATTTAGAGATAAGTTTCTGGTCTTATGCTGACTTGAAAGTAGCACACTCCTGCTTGATGCAGGCCCTCTGCAGAGTTCATCAGTTTCCTGTGAGAAGATTTACTCTGGCCATAAACAGACTAGGAGTTGACAAATTAACCCCATGCAGGTTCTGGGCTGTAGGGATAGAGCGTTCTCTGCAGTGCTGTGTAGGCTCCACGAGAGGGCAGACATAGAGTTTTACAGGTTGCTCACATTCTCCTAGTCTCTAATTCAGGCCAGGAACATTTTACTGAACTCTGACTCAGATATTGATATTTCTCCAAAATAATTTTTTGGACTGTTTAAAAATGCTGTTTTTTTTCAAGTCCAGCACAGTGTATTTTCCTGTTCAACTTATAGCACTTTTTAAACATTGAGAAAAAGTCCATCCCAGGGCACTCAGACCGTTTTTCCCTTAGGGAAGTAGTAAATGAACTCAGCTAAAAGGCAATGGATTTTCTAGCTGATGGGGGCTCAAAAGCTGACATGGCAGGGCCCCACCAGGCCTGTGTCCCAGCTGCCTTCCTCCTCTAGGTTTGAACATCTCCAGCATGAACTGGAACAGACCACAGCCCAGGAGGAGAGCCTCCTGCAGATGGAGCTGCTACAGCAGGAGCGCTCTGTGCCAGGCAAGTGAGCCACCATTGAGCCCCATTCCCACCAACCAGGGGATTCACGGTGTGGGTTTTCTTCCTTGACTTTTCTTTACTAGGGGTGAATAGCCCTGATTTTGTTCTTGCCTGTGCCCAAGAGAGACTGTTTCTATGTCTGATTTCCATTTCTTCTCTGACAGAACCTCATAAGAGAACTGAGAAGCCTGAGGGAAACCAGAGACACCTTGAAGGCATGACATTCTACACTCCAGGATCCAGGCCTCCCCTGAAAAAGCCATGTCCCTTTCTGCTGTGAGCACAACATTGAAACAACTATCAACCAATCATCAGAGGATCCAGCCACAATTTGATCCACTTCTGATGGCTCATGGTTTGCAGAGAAAAGACTGCATCAGAAATAAGCTTGAGATTCAGAGGACACCCCACAAACTACTCAGAAGCCTAACATCCACCACCAAGTGGCCCCAGTGTGGGCAAAACAACATGGAGGGAGATATGTCGGTGAGCAAGAGTCATTCTGTCAGCTACTGTCAAGGGCTTTGGCAAGCTGACTCCATATGTGATGTGGAATCTGAGAAGGAAGACTCTGTCACACTGCTATCCAGACAGACCACACCCAAAGCCTAAGATTCTCTCTCTAGTGCAGAGCTGACGCTGACCCCACATCACACACAAGTGTGGATGATAATTCCCTACAGAGACTAACCCACTTCCTCGTGTCTCATGTTATTGATTTGCTTTTACTTAAACCAAAGGGAAGTGGGAAATTTGCTTAATTTTCTTTGTTTGGTTGTTTTTGTTATGTTTAGATTATTTTGGTTTGATTTGGTTTATATCTTGTGATATCTGCACATTAGTTTTTTGGTTGTCTTTATTTTATTGTAAGCTTTTGCTATTTTGTTATTTCTTTTGTTCTTTCCATTGTTTTAATAGTTTGCTATGGTTACACACTGTCTGTAATGACCACTGTCTTAAAGCCCCCATTGATTAAACAAATGTTTTATGAATAAAAAGCAATTTCCACCTTTTCACTCTTAAGACTCTTCTTTAGTCAGGGGCTGATGGAGGAGAGTTATCTGTCTATGTTTCTTTCATTGGTTAATTAATAAAGAAAACTGCCTTGGCCCTTTAAGAGAACAGAAAATTAGGTAGGTGGAGTAGACAGAACAGAATTGTGGGAACAAGGAAGTAGAGTGGGGGAGACGCTTCAGGCAGTCGCGATAGTGAGTCTCCATGATGCTCCTCTCCGAGATGGACGCAGGTTAAGATCTCTCCTGGTAAGCCACACCTCGTGGTGCTACCCAGATTACTAAATATGGGTTAAAGGAAGATGTGAGAATTAACCAATAAGAGGCTGAAACTATGGGCCAGGCAATGTTTTAAAAGAATACAGTTTCCGTGTAATTATTTTGGGCAAAGCTAGCCGGGTGGCGGGACGCAGCCCCGCCGATTCACACTACAGATTGGCGCTCCAACGTGGTGACTAAATCCACTCAGGTTTTTAACCTGAGAGGGCTTTAAATAAAGGAGAGAGAGTTTAACACAGCTTTCTGCTGTTTGCCTGGACGTGCCGTAGAGAGATTTTCTGTTTCTGCAATAGTGGCAGAGAAAAAGCTGAGTCATTTTAAAACGCGGCTTCTTGGTGCTGTGCTGCCAGTGCAAATTCTGGCTATAAACCATTTCAGTGGCTTTTATGGACTGGATGTTTGTGTGCCCGCTTGGGATCGGGGGAAAAAAAGTACTCTGAGACCATGCCAATGGCTCACTGCTCCCTGCCTGCACCTGGGCAGATGGCGGAATCAGGCTTAGGCGAAAGGGACAGCATTTGCGGATTCCTGCCACCATAGAGAGAGAGGTGTTTTCAGACTGCGCGGTGCTCTGCGCGTCAGATTCGGCTGTGACTTGGATTAAAAGAGTTTCTGTGCTGCACGCTCAGTATCAAAATTAAACTGCTGAGTGCAGCTCCAATGTGGACTGCTGTGTACCTGTAACTGTGTGCAGCTCAGGGACACCAAATGACTGAGGCAGTAGCAGCTCTGGCTCTGCTCCGCCATGCTGAATTGTGCTGAGCTCAGACAGGTCTATCGCAATTACCATAATAACAGGGCAGTTAAGATTTAGACTTGGCTGTAAACAGGCAGTACCGTATTATTTTAAGAAGTGGTTAACCTTTTAAGAAATGCTCCTGGATAGTAAAAAATTACAGATTCACAATAGAAAAGATTCAGTCATAGAAGGCCTTTAAATGGCTCACGTAGGCTTAAAAGAGAGAAAAAGAAAATATAGAGAATAAAGTTAATGCCTTAAAAAAAAAAAGGTTAAAGTCTTTAAAGAGACAGAGTACAGATAGTTATAGATTAAAAGAAGTAAAGTGATAGAGTAAAAATAAGCCACGTAAAAATGGAAAATTCACAGAGAGTCTGGATTATGTATTTTGTTGTGTTTTCTTTGATTTTTTTGACTGTAAAGGAGCTAAGTACAGAGAGACATTTCATTATATGGGCTGCCAGGCTAGACCAGAATGGACATCTTAACGGTATGACTTCAGGATTTGGATCTAAGAACATGATGCTTTGGAAAAGAGTTTCTTCTTTTGTTTTCACAGAGGACGAGACTCTGTGGATTGCTTCTATCCCAATATGGTATGATAGACCACGCCCTCCTGAAAGGTTGCTGTGAACATCTTCAAAAAATTACTTCACTCAACTGCCAACTGAGAGGAACCTAGCACACAGGTTATACCATGAAAGACCTAAATAACAACGCCCCCACTCAGCAGGAAGCAGTTTGGAGAGAAATAACTGCGCCCACATTCCCAAATATTGTTTATAAATGTTCTTTTACATTTAAAGGGGGATATGATATAGATATGAATAATTTGCATTGGTATGGATTTTAAGGTCAATTTGGTATATGTATATGTATTTCTGATTTTGATTAAGCTATTGTGATTGTAGTTCATTTTAAAGAATGTAATGTATAATTAGGAAATATAGGTTGTTAATGGATAATCATCGATTAATAGTCAAGCTTGTAGTCATGTTAGTCATTTTCTAGATGTGCATAGATATATTTCAGATAGGCATTCTTCATATCTTTCAAAGACTGCAGAATATGGCATTTAATGTTTTAATAACTTAGGGTTTTTCATGACAATGAGACACGTCTGCTCCTGGCAGCACCAATCTACTTCGAGAGGAAGATGGGCATCGAAGAGGCTACTTATGGAGTTTGTTAGCCATTTGGGCAAGAAACTGCTCTTGGCTGGACTGTTCCATAAACTGGACACAAAGAACCTGCAGAGAGAGGACTGCTGAACTTGCCTAAAGGTGATATGGTCTTTCGGGGTTCCTGATTCATGAAAGAGTCTGCGAGACGTTCTGCAGGACACAGTAGAAAGTGACTGAACTGTCTTTGGAATTTCCTGCTTCATGAAAAAGTCTGCTGGACACTATGGGCCTGAAGGCTGAAGATGGATGCCCCAACGGTACAGAGGAACTTTGGGTGACTGTCCAGGCAGCGAGTTGTCTCTGTCATTTCTAGAGTTTTATAAGTTACTTATTTCTTGTTTACTTAGGTAGCATTATATCCTTCTGGAGTCTTTGATGGAGTTGAAGAATAAATAGATAGTTATAGATTTCCTTAGTTATGATAAAAGATAAAATAGATTTAAATATTGTAACTGTAATTCTTGCTTGATAACTGTTTTGTTACATGTAATTTTGCTATGTTAAAGTTGAAGCCTTTCTTTTTTGTTTAAACAGAAAAAGGGGAAATGATGGAGGAGAGTTATCTGTCTATGTTTCTTTCATTGGTTAATTAAAATTAACCAATTTTATTTTTCATGAAGCAGGTTAATTAAAGAAAACTGCCTTGGCCCTTTAAGAGAACAGAAAATTAGGTAGGTGGAGTAGACAGAACAGAATTGTGGGAACAAGGAAGTAGAGTGGGGGAGACGCTTCAGGCAGTCGCGATAGTGAGTCTCCATGATGCTCCTCTCCGAGATGGACGCAGGTTAAGATCTCTCCTGGTAAGCCACACCTCGTGGTGCTACCCAGATTACTAAATATGGGTTAAAGGAAGATGTGAGAATTAACCAATAAGAGGCTGAAACTATGGGCCAGGCAATGTTTTAAAAGAATACAGTTTCCGTGTAATTATTTCGGGTGTAAAGCTAGCCGGCGACTGGGCGGCGGAAACACAGCCCCGCCGCTTCTCACTACAAGGGGCGCTGTCACACTTCTATAAACCCACAACTCACAGGCGTGGCTCTGCAAGTTCCAGGCAACTTGGGCTGCACAATGATTTCCCAACCATGGGCTACAAAGGCAGATGGCACCTTGGATATGGATACAGATGGCATGTCCTAATTTGTCTACACCCACTAGTCTACAGAAATCAGGGTCATATATTTAGGTTCAGTAGAATGTGGTACACACACTGTACAACACATTCATGAAATCATCATGCAGACCAGACTAAAGGGAAACACAACTCACTGTAGCTGAACCTTTTCTGTGTTCTGCCCTGTCCCGTGGATGCTTATAAAAATTACTCTGAGGCTTAATGTTATTTATAATTGTTTCACTAATGACTCAGGTTTATTACTAGCTAGTTCTTACATTTAAATTAACCCATTTCTATTAATCTGTATTGCCAAATGGCTATGATTTACCACTAATTCTGCATCCCCTCCTCCGGTGGCTACATGGCATCTCCTAGCTCTGCCTTTTTCCTCTCTATATCTCTGTTTGTATTTCTTGCATAGCTATAAATTGCCTTACCCTTAGCCAAATCAACTTCTTTATTTACCAATGTTAGTAAAACATATTCACAGCATACAGAGGGGCGTCCGATATCACACAACTACATTGCTCCTGGCCTCTCAGGAAATGAGAACATTCAACAAAGGAATGTACAAAGGAATCAGAACATGCAAAGCAATCTGTCTCTGCTGTTCTTGAAACGTGAGTGATATGCAAAAATGATAACTGCACAGAAGAAATAATGTCCTCTAAGACATGTTGGGTCATTTTGTGGTGCTTGTGGGTGTTTTGCCACCACATACATGCAATTCCCACAGTGTCCAGATAAGGGCAGTGGATTCCACCGAGATTGCACATTAAAGAGGTTTGTTTGCTGTCTTTTGAGTCTTCTGAGACAGCCAAAAGAGCTCTTAATGCATGAGCCATCTCTCCAGTCCCTGCACTTGACTTTGTCATTCCGGGCATATGTACATATTAGATTGAATCACTTCCAACCAAGGACAGAAGTTTCTTGAGACCTGTAGGGACTGGACCATAAAGTAGGCATGCTAATTGTCTTCGGCTGACACACATCCATGCAGGGCTCACATAGGTTCAAGGCCCAGCCCCAGCATCACTGAATCACTGACTGTCTAATTGGAATGGATTTCTTTACCTCTCATCTAGGTTGACAACGCAGGTTAGAACTGTCTAATCAAATTCAAAATTTGAGACGACCCTGCTGGGGGCAGAGATGGGGTAAGGAACCACTATTTTTTAAAATTGATTTTTATTAAGCTCTACATTTTTCTCTGCTCCCCTCCCTGACTGTCCCCTCCCCCTCCAACCCTCCCCCAAGGTCCCCATGCTCCCAGTTTACTCAGGAGATCTTGTCTTTTTCTACTTTCTAATTCCCTTGTAGATTAGATTATGTAAGTCTCTCTTAGTGTCCTCATTGTTGTCTAAATTCTCTGTAATTGTGGTTTGTAGGCTAGTTTTCTTTGGTCTATGTTTAAAAATCACCTATGAGTGAGTACATGTGATAATTGTCTTTCTGTGTCTGGGTTGGCTCACTCAAAATAATGTTTTCTAGTTCCATCCATTTTCTTGCAAAATTCAAGATGGCATTATTTTTTTCTGCTCTGTAGAATGGAGTACTACATTTTCCTTATCCATTCTTTGGGTGAGGGGCATTTAGGTTGTTTCCAGGTTCTGGCTATGACAAACAAAGCTGCTATGAACATAGTTGAGCACATGTCCTTGCAGCACGATTGAGTATTCTTTAGATATATACCTAAAAGTGGTATTTCTGGGTCTTAAGGAAGGTTGCTTCATATTTTTCAGAGAACTCGCCACACTGACATCCAAAGGGGATGTACCAGCTTGCAGCAATGCAGAAGTGTTCCCTTTTCCCCACAACCTGTCCAGCATAAGTTGTCATCAGTGTTTTTGATCTTGGCCATTCTTGCAGGTTTAAGATGGAATCTCAGAGTTGTTTTGATTTGCATTTCACTGATGACTAAGGATGTTGAACATTTCCTTAAGTGTTTTTCATCCATTTTAGATTCCTCTGTTGAGAGTTCTCTGTTTAGGTCTGTACTCCATTTTATTTTATTGGATCATGTGATCTTTTGGTGACCAATTTCTTTGAGTTCTTTGTATATTTTGGAGATCAGACCTATGTCTGATGTGGGGTTAGTGAAGATCTTTTCCCATTCTGTAGGCTGTCATTTTGTCTTGTTGACCATGTCCTTCACTTTACAGAAGCTTTTCAGTTTGAGGAGTTCCCATTTATTAATTGTTTCTCTCAGTGTCTGTGTTGCTGGGGTTATATTTAGGAAGTGGTTTCCTGTGCCAATGCATTCAATTGTACTTCCGACTTTCTCTTCTATAAGGTCCAGTGTGGCTGACCTTATGTTGAGGTCTTTGATCCATTTGGGCTTGAGTTTTGTTCATGGTAATAAATATTGATCTATTTTCATTCTTCTACATGTTGATATCCAGTTAATCCAGCACCACTTGTTAAATATGCTTTCTTTTTTCCATTTGATATTTTTTGCTTCTTTATCAAAGATCAGGTGTTCGAAGTTGTGTGGATTGGTTTCCGTGTCTTCTATTTGGTTCCATTGTTCCTCCTGTCTGTTTTTATGCCAATACCAGGCTGTGTTCAACATGGTAGCTCTGTAGTAGAGTTTAAAGCCAGGGATGGTAATGCCTCCAGAAGTTCTTTTATTACCCAGGATTGTTTTGACTATCCTGGGTTTTTTGCTTGTCCAAATGAAGTTGACTACTATTCTTTGAGGTCTTTGAAGAATGTTGCTGGGATTTTGATGGGCATTGCTTTAAATCTGTAGATTGCTTTTGGTAAGATATCCATTTTTACTATGTTAATTCTTCCTAACCAAGAAGTGTGAGGTCTTTCCACTTTCCAGTATATTCTTCAATTTCCTTCTTCAAAGATTTATCGTTCTCGTCATACAAGTCTTCCACTTGTTTGGTTAGAGCTACTCTGAGATATTTTATGCTATTTGTGGCTATTGTGAAGGGTGTGATTCTCTGATTTCTTCCTCAGCCCTTTTATCATCTGTGTGCAGGAGAGCTACTGAATTTTTTAGTTAAGCTGATATCCTGCTACATTGCTGAAAGTGTTTA
The DNA here is from genome assembly GCF_903992535.2 of Arvicola amphibius. Taxonomy (NCBI): domain Eukaryota; kingdom Metazoa; phylum Chordata; class Mammalia; order Rodentia; family Cricetidae; genus Arvicola; species Arvicola amphibius. The sequence goes on along the minus strand of NC_052060.1, from coordinate 7,925,344 downwards.
TGGGTTGTAGAAATTCCTTGGTAGAATTTTTGGGATCACTTATGTAAACTATCATATCATCAGCAATCAGTGAGAGTTTGACTTGTTGCTCTAGCTAGGACCTCAAGAACTATATTGAGTGGATATGGAGAGAGTGGACAACCTTGTCTTGTTCCTGATTTCTGTGGAATCGCTGGGAGTTTCTCTCCATTTAGTTTGATGTTGGCTGTTGGCTTGCTGTATATTGCCTTAATTATGTTTAGGTGCAATCCTTGTATCCCTGCTTTCTCCAAGACCTTTACCATGAAGAGATGTTGTATTTTGTCAAATGCTTTCGGCATCGAAAAAGATGATCATGTGGTTTTTATTTTTCAGTTGGTTTATATGGTGGATTAGGTTGACAGATTTTTGTGTGTTGAACCATGTCTGCATCTGTGGGATGAAGCCGATTTGGTCATGGTGGATGATGGTTCTGATGTATTCTTGGATTTGATTTGCTATTATTTTATTTAGTATTTTTGCATCAATGTTCATGAGTGAGATTGTTCTGTAATTCTCTTAGCAGTGTCTTTCTTTGGTTTTTGTATTAGGGTAATTGTTGCTTCATAGAAAGTGTTTGGCAATGGTTCCTCTGTTTCTATTTTGTGGAATAATTTGAGGAGTATTGGTATTAGTTCCTCTTTGAAAGGCTTGTGGAATTCTGAGCTGAAACCATCTGGTCCTGGGCTTTTTTCCATTGCAAGACTTTTGATGACTGTTTTATTTCTTCAGCAGTTATAGGTCAGTTTAATTTGTTTATCTGGTCTTGACTTAATTTTAGTAAGTGATATTTATCCAGAAAGTTGGCCATTTCCTTTAAATTTTCCAATTTTATGGAGTACAAGTTTTCAAAATATGACCTGATGATCCCCTGTATTCCTCCATGTCTGTTGTTATGTCCTTCTTTTCATATCTGATTTTGTTAATTTGGATATTCTCTCTCTGCCTTTTGGTTAGTTTGGATGAAGATTTGCCTATTTTGTTGATTTTCTCGAAGGACCAGGTCTTTGTCTCATTGATCCTTTGTATTGTTTTCTTTGTTTCTATTTTGTTGATTTCAGTTCTCAGTTTGATTATTTCTTGCTATCTAGTTCTCTTAGGTGAGTTGCTTCTTTTTGTTCTAAAGTTTTCAAATGTTTTGTTAATTCACTACTGTGTTTTTTTGCAGCTTCTTTATGTAGGCAATTAGTACTATGAACTTGTCTCTTAACACTATTTTCATTGTGTTCCATAAATTTAGGTATGTTGTCTGGTCATTTTCAGTGAATTTAAGGAAGTCTTTAATTTCTCCCTTTATTTCTTCCTTGACCTATTGATGATTCAGGTGAGCATTGCTAAATTTCCATGTGTTTTTTGATTTTCTGTAATTGGTATTGCTGTTGACTTTTAGTTTTATACCGTGGTGATCTGATAAGGTACATTGGCTTATTCCAGTTTTTTGTATCTGCTAAGGTTTGTTTTGTTACCAAGTATGTAGTCAGTTTTTGAGAAGGTTCCATGAGGTGCTGAGAATGCATGTTCTTTTCTGCTTGAATGGAATATTCTATAGATGTCTGTTAAGTCCATTTGAGTCATAACATCTGTTAGTTCTCTTCTTTGTTCATTTTTTGTCTGATTGACCTGTCCAGTGGTGAGAAGGGTGTGTTGAAGTCTCCCACTATCAGTGCATGGGGCTTAATATATGATTTAAGCTCTAGAAGTGTTTCTTTGACATATGAGGGTACCCTTGTATTGGTGGCATAGATGTTCAATATTGAAATTTCCTCTTGATGGATTTTTCCTATGACTAATATGAAATGTCCTTCTTTGTCTCTTTTGACTGATTTTAGCTTGAAGTCCATTTTGTTAAGTATTACGATAGCTACACCCTCTTGTTTCTTAGGTCAATTTGATTGGTATATTTTTCCCAACCTTTTACTCTGAGACAATGTCTGTCTTTAAGGTTGTGATGCGTTTCTTGTATGCAGAAAAGGGATGGATTCTGTTTTTGTACCCGTTCTGTTAGCCTGTGCCTTTTTATGGGTGAGTTGAGTCCATTTTCATTAAGGGATATTAATGACCAGTGGTTGCTATCTCCTGTTAATTTAGTTTTCATTATTTGTGATGTTAATTTGTGCATTTTTTATCATTTATCTGTGTTTTTGTTGGTGTAGCCATCTTCCTTCGGTTGGAGTTTTCCTTTTAGTATATTGTGTAGGGCTGGGTTTGTGGCTAGGTGTTGGTGAAATCTAGATTTGTCATGGAATATCTTGCTTTGTCCTTTGATGCTGATTGAAAGTTTTTCTGGGTATAGTAGTCTGGGCTGCCATCCGTGGTCTCTTAATGTCTGCATAATACTTGACCATGACCTTCTGGCTTTCATTGTCTCCACTGAGAAGTCATGTGTAATTCTGATAGGTCTACCTTTATGTGCTACTTGGCCTTTTTCCTTTGCAGCTCTTAATATTCTTTCTTTACTCTGTATGTTTAGTGTTTTATTATGTGGCAAGAGAACTTTTTATTTTGGATCCAGTCTATTTGGTGTTCTGCAAGCTTCTTGGATCTTCATAGGCATATCTTTCTTTAGGTAGAGAAAGTTTTCTTCTATGATTTTGTTAAATAAATTTTCTGTGCCCTTGAGTTGAACTTCTTCTCCTTCTTCTATACCTATTATTCTGAGATTTGACCTTTTTATGGTGTCCCATATTTCATGGGTATTTTGGGTTAAGCTTTTGTTAGAGTTAATGTTTTCTTTAATTTATGAGTCTATTTCCTCTATTTCATCTTCAGTGCTTGAGATTCTCTCTTCCATTGCTTGTATTTGTGGTTCCTGATCTTTTTTTCATGATTTCTATTTCTATAATTTTTTGGCTTGTGTTTTCTTTATTATTTCTATCTCAGTTTTCAAGTCCTGAATAGTTTCTTTTATATGTTTGAGTTCTTTTTCTTGGTTTTCTTTAAGTGATTTGCTGATATCTTCCAAATTTTCTTTGTTTTTTCCTCCATTTCTTCAAGGTAATTTCTCATTTTATCTTTAAGAATTTCAAACATTCTCTTGAGGTTATTTTTTAGATCATTGTCTTCTGGTTCATCCATATTTGGTTGTTCAGGTCTTGCTTTTGTAGGGTCTTTAGGTTTTACTGGCATTGTGCTGTTCTTTGTGGTGTAGCACATGGTCTTCCCTTTTCTACTCATCTTTTCCTCTGATAGGTGTGGTTGGGGCTGTCTGAGATTCTGTTGAATAATCTTCTAGATGCCAGTGAATCCAAAGCTCAGATGGTTGTTCCTCGTGGTACAGTCTGTGTCACAGTTCTAGTTACCCCGTTGGTTATTCCTGTTCCTGGAGTTAGCTCAGTGCTCCTGTGCTTTTGTCTGCTCCCTTGGAGTTTGCTGTCTCAGGCCTACTTTGGCCTAGGCTGCTGGCTTTGATCTGTTTCTGTAAATCTTGGTCTGGATCTCCTCTTGCAGAAGCCCCTGGCTTGGATTTGGACCTGTTCTGTTATAGATCACTGACTCTGGATCTGGTCAATTGTAATCTGCCTGTGTCCCAGAAACGGGTTTGCTCCTGGCTTCTGCTTCTCGTGGAACTTGTTCTCTCTGTGTCTTAGGTAACTGGTTCAGTTCCACCCTGGTTCTGGTGGAGGTCGCAGACTTTGAGTCAGGTGGTTGGCTCAATCCTGGTCTGCCAGTTTCCCAGGACTGGGTTGGCTCCAAGGGCTGCATTTACTCCTGGATTCTGCTCCCGGTGGAGCTTGTTTCCTCTGGCTCTCTGAGTCCTAGAAGTCTGGCTTTTTGTTTTTTTTTTTTTTAAGCGTTTTAACCTTGGTCTCTGGGCTATCTACTACTGGACTATCTATCTATCTATCTATCTATCTATCTATCTATCTATCTATCTATCTATCTATCTATCTATCTATCTATCTGATGTGGGAGTCCCCTCTGTGTGCTGTGATTACCATTAGTGAATAATGACAGTTCTTTGAAAGTATAGCAAGGCAGAACACAGGTAGGTAGGGAAAACTAGGCTGAATGCTGGCAAAAAGAAGGGCAAACTCAGAGAGACATCATGGATTCACTGCTAGAGATAGAAGTGCTGAAAATTTGCTGGTTGGCCACAACCTCATATTGATGTACAGATTAATAGAAATGGGTTAAATTTATGTAAAAGTTAGCCAATAAGAAGCTAGAGCTAATGGGCCAAGAAGTGTTTTAATTAATACTGTTTCTGTGTGGTTATTTTGGTTCTGGGTGGCCGGGATGAACAAGCAGCCTCCTTTCTCCAACATCTATCTATCTATCTATCTATCTATCTATCTATCTATCTATCTATCTATCTCCGATCTACGCTGATTCTTAGCTTCTCAAGCAAGTATTTGGTGTGGGTTCCAACTGGTAGAGTGGGCCTTAAGTCAATTCAGACACTGGTTTGCTATTCCCACAAGTTCTGTGCCATCATTTTCCTTCATATTTTGTAGACAGGACATTTTGAAGGTCAAGGGTTTTGTGACTGGGTTGGTTGGCTTCTGCTTTTCTCTTTTAATAGTGCTCAGAGTACCCTCCCACCAAGAGACTAGAAGGTAGAGATGCAGGCTTCCTCTATGACTCAACTTGACTTCCTCATGTTCCATGTGTGGATGTTACCTCAGCAATGGGTTTTTCTGGCAGTTTCTGGAGAGCAGCCCTGTGTCCTAGCAGCAGCCTGGGTGGTTTGGAGATTTCCATGGGGCACCCTTGGCCAACAACTGAATTGAATGCAGCCTAGTTCTAGCACTGGAATCCTTGCCTGGTGAAGGAAACAGCCAGTTGAGACTCCATTACTAGGAGCCACCATTACTAGGAGTAATGGGGGAGGGGAGGACACATAAAGGGGAGGGCAAGACATAGAAAAAAGCTTTCCCACCTAATGTGTTATTACTGAGACAAAATACCAGATAGGAACATTCAGGGCCTGCATCATGCTGACACAACCAAAACCAGGGCTAGAGTTGTGGCTCAAAGATGGTGCTTATTATGCCCTGGGCCTAGCATGATTGACAATGAAGGCTATTTTGTGAGTCCACCAGAGACAGCATGATTGACAGAGAAGACTCCGAGCTGCTGTTCTAATAGTGTTTGAGTTCCTCCATGTCAGCAGGACTTGAACTAGGGAGACTAGAGTCTGTGTCAAGACATTAGCTAGTCTTGTTTGCATGGGGCAAGAAAGCAGCATTCCAGACCAGACAGGAAGTACGATAATTGTCGTGATTCTGATTCGAAACGAGGTTGCTTCAGCCACAACACAGAGTACTACATGCAAGCAATGAGCCTTAATGTGGGTGCTCACCCAAGCCTCAGTAAAGCCCAGCCTGGCGTGGACTGGTTGCCAAGGCTTCCTTCAACTGGCCTGTCCTGCAGAAGTGATTTCTCCAATATGGCTGCTTTGCGAGTGCGCCTCCCTGCCTTGTTTGGGTGGTGAGGGCAGTCGCTAACTGTGAAGTCCATGGGTCGATGCCACTCTTGCAGTGCAGTGTTTCCCCCAAGAACCTGATAGCCCTCCATCGCCCTCCTCTCCAAGGTGGCTGAGCACCTGGGAGGCGTGGGGGGGTGAACTGCTCTGGGGTCCTTCCTAAGAGCTGGGGAGCAAACCAGCAGTACAGAGCCTTTCCTAGAGGCTGCTCACCTGCAGAGGCCAAAACCATCACTGCCAGTCCCTAGACTCCTTACCAAACACTGTGGTTTATTTTGATGTTTCCACATCACATGGCTTTCTAAAGAAGTCGGTTCTAGGGTATTGTGATTAGGAATTACTTTGCAGTAGCCCTTGTCATTTGTATATCTTTAGCCGGTGGTGTAAAGTTTACCCGTTTTATTTAAATCTGGTCCGTTTGCTGTGCTTTGGTTACTTGCTGTCCATAATCCTCCTTTATTAAGAAAGGATTCTCACTCTACCCATCCCCAAAGAAACCAAAGACAGTAGGAGGGGTTTGTACACATGTGTCCCCCTCCTCACCGCACCTCCCCCCATCATAATAAAATACAAATTGACCTTGCAATTTTCCCTGCCAGATGCCAGGCTATAATTAGACAGCATGTGACTTCTTTTCTATAATTTTCTATTATTAATAAAGGATTCCCGGCAGGTGGTGGTGGCACATGCCTCTAATCCCAGCACTCGGGAGGCAGAGGCAGGTGGATCCCTATGAGTTCAAGGCTAGCCTGGTCTACTAGAGCTAGTTCCAGGACAGGCTCCAATGCCACAGAGAAACCGTGTCTTGAAAAATCAAAAGAAAGAAAGAAAGAAAGAAAGAAAGAAAGAAAGAAAGAAAGAAAGAAAGAAAGAAAGAAAGAAAGAAAGATTCCCATTCAACCCATTCCAAATAAACCAAAGATAGCAGGTGGGGGTTGTCCACAGGTGTCCCCCTACCCCCTCCCCTCCAAAATAAAATGGGCTTTATTGTTTACCCTGCCACAGGACAGGCGGTAAATAGCATGTGACAGAAAGGTAAGGCCTTAAGTAACTTAAGTCCATAGGGTTATTTTTTCTTATTTAGTGGGCTTCCGGTATTTCAGAGAAATAAGTAGGAGTGTTTCCATTGCCAAGTCAGCACAGAGGGACTGTAAATTTAGAAAGTTGTTAAAAGCCTAAAGATTGTGGTCCCTGGGTGAGCTCGAACGACCAATCTCTAGGTTAACAGCATAAAGCAATAACACATTGCGCCACAGAGTCTTTGACCAGACAAAGCTGCATCTCCTTGGTGAACCAGGCGTCACCTTGGCAGGCACACCTGCGATGTCCACCCTTTAGCAGCCCAGCATCCTGAAAGGAAGGCCTAGAAGTCAACCTGCTGGGCGCCCTGCATCCTCCAAGGCCCCTTCCAGATCTCATGAGAACGAACCTGGCGCCTGTGGGATGCTGGGTACCCGCCGCCACCCGGGGGTCTGGGCCAACTGGGACTCCATGCTGGCGGGGTCGCCTACCAAGTGCCCATCAGGACTCCACGAAGGAGCCCAAGTGAGCATTAGGGTCGGGTTTTGTGCAGACCCCTGAGCAAGGATGCACATGGGGCTCGTCCCCCCAGGTGTATGCTGGAAACTCAGCGGGACACATGTGGGAAAGGCAGCAAGTGCAGTGCCAGTGCTCAGGGAGTCCGGACTTGAGTGAGATGAATGAACTTGACCCTGAGTGGAGAGGGACCGACTGCAGCAAGGGTGGCCTGGGGGTGGGATTGGGGGCTAAGCACCTCACCAGGGAGACAGGTGGAGCCCTAGGACACGTCGGAAAGAAAGGCTTGTTTGAACTGAGCTGTTGCAGTTTGAAGACAATTTATGTTAGGAAGACAATAAAATCATGAGGAGTGTTTTATTTTGTTTTTAATTAACCATAAGAATGTCTTCCTAGCAATGGCTTCTGTCTTTCAACTGGGGGTGTGCTGGTCCTGAGCCCGGGTCTGGTGCATTTTAATTGCAGGAACGAATTAATGAAATTCTGGAGTCTCAAACCAAAACTTGAGACATAATTTCCTACAAGTGCTCCTGAACTTTGAGACAAAAACTCCAGACCTGAAGGGATGTTCTCACTGACCAAGGACATAATTTCCTTAAGATGCCAATTCTAAGGCTGACGTTTTTGTTTTCTTGACAAGGATGGCCAAAAGTACAGACTTTTTTTTTTTAAAAAGAAAGGAAGACAGAAAAAGAAACATATAAGAAAGAAAAAGAAAGGGACGAAGGGTACCAAATATGAGAAAATGGCATAAGCCGAGACCACAAATGCAGTCGCATATTAACAAAAATTATGCAGTCGAGTTTCTGAATTTGGGGAAATTACAGGGGCAGCACAACACTAGTGCAATTTGGTCACCCTTGCCTAAATAAACCTAAGACGTATTGAGGGTGCTCACTTAGCTGGGTGAGTGTGCATTACTTTCCCACACCCATGACTCAGCCCCACCGGCCCTGTGCTCTGAATACATGGTCACTTGACCCCGTGTACTTGAGGACGTCCCAGATGTGCACCTGATTCCTGAGGCCCTTTAATCCTCTAATGCCAGTGAAGAATGGTCTTGCTGCAAGGTGAGGCCAAGTAGGCAATGAGCAACAGCTTCCTCCATGTTTTTTATAGGCTCCCAGGAGGCAGAAGGCATGGCCCAGCCAGAGGTTAGTCCTTCAGACTCTAGATAATGGATTAAAGGTGTGTTTCTTCGGGCCTTGAGATAAATGTTTGTGTTTTTCAGCCTCTGAAGTGTGTCTGTGAAGTGCTATACCTACTTCAACTTAAGCAAAAACATTTCTCACAGTAGTGCCCTCTGTTTTAGGATTTTAGTTAATTCCAGGTGTAGTCAAGTCGGGAACCAAGAACAACAATCTTCTAGAATTTGCTTACTGCGGTCAATCTTCCATAAATAAGGAAATGGTGTTTATTTCTATACAGCTGTTATTACTCTTCTCATGTTGTTATAAGAATTCCTGCCATATACATGATCTGGGAAGAGATGCTTTTCTTACCCTGCCAGTGTTCACAGCATGAAAGTCAGGGTGTAAGAATTCATATAAGGAGGCAGGAGTAGAGCCAGACAGAATTCTCTGAAAGTGGCTGTCTTCCTTCCTGCTTTTTATTCCAACAGACTCACAGTCCCTGGGATGGCTCCACTAAATTTATTGGTGGTCTTTCTGTTCCTCCTCAGTTAATCCTTCTTATACTCTCTTCCTGATCCACTTAAGGGTGTGCAATGAGAATATTCTAATTACTTCTCATTTCCATCAATCAGACTGCAGAGATTAAGTGTCTCATTACCTCATACTTTTCCTCCTCAGTGGTGAGTTCTGTTCTTTAACTTTGAACTCCCATGCTTACCATGCTGGACGTTAAATGGGAGAGAGTATTCTGGCTTCTAAAGGGTGCAGAATATTTTCAACAATTACTAAATAAGGGACTTTGAGATGCTTCCCCTTACCCTTAGATTGTGATCTGTAAAATGCTCCCCACATCTATCATCTTTCTCTAGCTCGTCATGTCTGTAGGGACACACAAAGCCTAGAGGACAGGAAAATAACTTCAGTGATTCAATCCTGCCAACAATTCCCAGCCTAGCTCTCCTGAAAGTCTGGCTCCAATGCTACTCATCCATCAACACAGGATAAATCAATCAATTGGTTTTGATCTCCTAATGTTTAGTTCCTCAGTTAGGAATTCATTACAGGTGGGTAACTAATAACATCAGTTATTGTTTTCTATGTGGGTTTAGGTCAGGGTGGCAGGTAGCACTTCCCCCCAATGTATCATTTGTGTGAAGGCAGGCAGTCAATGCAGGACCCTCATTTGTAAAAGAAATTCTTTACATTACTTGCCTGTGTTTCCCAGAAGTATATTCCTGGAGAGAATGGCAGATTTTCATGGGGAACTTAGAGTTCCCTGTGGTTCAAGTACAGGATTTGTTTATATAGAATTATTCTCAAACTCTAATACAGAGCTACAGTATTGAAAACAGCCTGGTATTGGCATAAGAACAGACAGAAGAACCAATGGAACCAAATCGAAGACCCGGATATCAGTCCACACATCTTTGAACACCTGATATTTGATAAAGAAGCAAAAGAAATCAAATGAAAAAAAGAAAGCATATTTAACAAGTGCTGTTGACATAACCAGATGTTAACATGTAGAAGAATGAAAATAGAGCCATATCTTTTACCACGCACTAAACTCAAGTCCAAATGGATCAAAGACCTCAACATAAAGCAAGCCAGCCACACCGAACCTTATAGAAGAGAAAATGGGAAGTACACTTGAATGCATTGGCACAGGGAACTGCTTCCTAAATATAACTCCAGCAGCACAGACACTGAGAGAAACAATTAATAAATGGGACCTCCTCAAACTGAAAAGCTTCTGTAAAGCAAAGAACATGGTCAACAAGACAAAATGACAGCCTACAGAATGGGAAAAGATCTTCACTAACCCCACATCAGACAGGGGTGTAGTGAGGAGCTGTGGGCAGTCCTACTTTTCATCCTGCCCAGCTCCCACTTGGCTAACTTTACACCCGAAATAACAACAAACAAATTGTATTCTTTTAAACACTGCATGGCCCATTAGTTTTAGCCTCTTATTAATTAATTTTCTCATCTTGCTTTAACCCATATTTAGTAATTTGTGTAGCACCACGAGGGGTAGCTTACCAGGAGAGATCTTGACCTGTGTCTTTCTTGGAGAGGAGAGGCATGTCTACTGCTTGAGGCGGTTGCCTCACTTCCCTTCTTCCCAGCATTCTGTTCTGCCTACTCCACCTATATAAATCCTTCCCTATCAAAAATTCAAGGCAGTTTTTTATTAACCAATGAGAGTTCTCCATCATTTCCCCTTTTTCTGTTTAAACAAAAAAGAAAGGCTTTAACTTTAACATAGTCAAATTACATATTGCAAAACAGTTATCAAGTAAGAATTATAGTTATAATATTTATATCTATTTTATCTTTTATCATAACAAAGGAAAACAACTATAACTATCTACCTATTCTTTACCTCTATCCAAGACTCCAGAAGGATATAATATTACCTAAGTAAACAAGAAATAAACAACTTCCAAACTCTAGAAATTACAGAGTCATCTCGTTGTCTGGACAGTCAACCAAAGTTCTTTTGTACTGTTGGGGCATCCATCTTCAGCCTTCAGGCCCATAGTATCCAGCAGACATTTTTATGAAGCAGGAAATTTCAAAGACAGTTTAGTCACTATCTGCTGTGTCCTGCAGAATGTCTCACAGACTCTTTCATAAATCAGGAACCCCAAAAGACCATTTCACCTTTAGGAAGTTCAGCAGTCCTCTCTCTGGGGGTTCTTTGTGTCCAGTCTAGGCATCCGTCCAGGCAAGAGCAGTTTTTTGCCCAAATGGCTATCAAACTCAATAAGGAGCCTCTTCGATGCCCATCTTCCTCTTTAGGGGGCAGATGTGTCTCATTGTCATGAAAAGCTCTAAGTTATTAAAACATGTAAATGGCATATTTTGTAGTCTTTGAAAGATATGAAGAATGCCTATCTGAAATATATCTATATACATCTAGAAAATCTAACATGACTACAAGTTTGACTATTATTGATGACTATCCATTAACAACCTATATACATTACATTTTTAAATGAACTACACATCACAATACCTTAATCAGTATCAGAAATACATATACATATAACAAAATTCACCTTAAATTTATGTCAAAACAGCAAAAATTTATAGCAGTGTAAATTATTCATATCTATATCATATGTAAAATGATAAATGTAAAGTCTTTAAATGTACATTCTTTAAATATAAAAGAACATTTATAAACAATATTTGGGAACATGGGCATACTTATTTCTCTCCAAATTGCTTCCTGCTGAATGGCGACGCTGTTAATCAGATCTTTCATGGTATAACCTGTGTGCCAGGTTCATCTCAGTCATCAGTTGGGGGAAGTAATTTTCTGAATGTGTTCACAGCAATCATTCCGGAGGGCATGGTCTATCATACTATTGGGATAGAAGCAATCCATATGGTCTCATTTTCTGTGAAAACAAAAGAAACACCTTCCAAAGCATCATGTCCTTAAATCCAAATTTTAAAGTCAAGGTATTTTTAAAATATCTATTCTGGAATAGTTTAGCAGCATTTATAAACAAATAACTTTTAGCAGCTGTTGCTCCTTCCTCAGCATTCAAACAATTTAAAGAGAGCAAAATAGCATACAGTATCAAGACTCTCTATGTATTTTCCATCTTTGTGTGGCTTTATTTTAACCTCTATTTTGTTTATTTTTACTTTTATTTTATTTATTTATTTATTTATTTATTTATTTTTTGGTTTTTCGAGACAGGGTTTCTTTGCGGCTTTGGAGCCTCTCCTGGAACTAGCTCTTGTAGACCAGGCTGGTCTCGAACTCACAGAGATCCGCCTGCCTCTGCCTCCCGAGTGCTGGGATTAAAGGCGTGCTCCACCACCGCCCGGCTTTTACTTTTATTTTTTGAGACATGTTCTCTGTATATCTTTGTCCTGGGATAACTCTGTAGACCAGGCTGTCCTTGAACTCACAGAGATCCATCTGCCTCTGCCTCCCGAGTGCAGGGATTAAAGGTGTGTGCTACAACACCTTGAATTCACAGAGATCTGTCTGTCTCTGTCTCCCAGGCATTGGGATTAAAGGTGTGCCCTGCCACACCTTGAAGTCACAGAAGTCAATCTACCTCTGCCTCACAAGTGTTGGGATTAAAGGTGTGTACTACCACACCCAACTACTTTTTTTTATTTTTAAGAATTTTAATTTTTAGCTGCATATATTTTTAACATATAATAAACCATTTAGACATTTTTTACTTTGAATTTTTTGTTTATGGTATATCTATCTTTTCTTGACCATATGAGTCTTTAATTTACCAAGCAATATTGGTAGGATTAAAGCCTTGGCTTTGGCAGCTGGGTACAGCCCATTCCTTAGCTTTCCAGCCTCATGGCAGAGGTATCAGCTGTAGCCATGTTTATCATCACAACTCTGTGGCGGTTTAAGGTGCCTACCAGCAAGCAAGCTGCAGCATTCTATTCACAGACTACATTCAAATCCTCCATAGTCAGACTGCCTGCCTGAAAGAGTCAGAGTTTGCCTGGTAGGACAGCACAGAAAGCCGGCATTTTAAAACTGCAAAACTTTTTCCTGCTACAGTTGAAAACCGAAAAGCATGTGGTTGGTTTTTAATCAATATTATGTAAGTGTTTCATGGCAGGACCTCTTAAGAGCTGCAGGGTGTTGCAGCTAAGGCTGAGTCAGGAAGCCTCTCTTAGATGAGAGCGCTTGCTTGCCTCTTGCAAGAAGAGCCAGACCGGAGAAATTGCTGTTACCAAGAAAAAAATGCTTTATTCTTTCCCAAGCTTTCTCAAGCTTTCTGTGGATTCAGTTATCCAGGGGGGCACCATTCTGTAGTAATGGAGCTGCTGGCAGGCCTCCTTTTCGTCCTGCCCGGCTCCCACTCTGCTAACTTTACACCAGAAACAACAACACACAAATTATATTCTTTTAAACACTGCGTGGCCCATTAGTTTTAGCCTCTTATTAATTAATTCTCACATCTTTCTTTAACCCATATTTAGTACTTTGTGTAGCACCACGAGGGGTGGCTTGCCAGGAAAGATCTTGACCTGCATTCTTCTTGGAGAGGAGAGGCATGACGAAGAAGGGTAAGATTGGGAAAATGTAACTTAGTAGTAGGGAACTTGCCTAGCATGTTGGAAGTCCCTGATTTTATGTTCCACAGGACACAGAGATGCAGGTGCACACAGATGACTGCATGTGTATGGGCGACACCACAGGGAGAAGAATGCTGCCTGGAGATCAAGAAGAGGATGTCAAAGGCCCAGTGATATTTGGATTTATTCATTCATTAGAATATTTTTTTCATTAGAATATTTTTAAAGGGCTCAAGAGTCAGGTTTGTTGGTGCTCATGTATAATCTTCTCACCTGGGAGGATGAGGTTATCAGTAACTGTTGAATATATTCTTTTCGAAACCAGAATACTCTCATTGTAAGGCCCTGCAGAGAACGCATGTAAGTTTAAACTTTGAAGAGGACAGAGGTCCACAATAAAGTTTTCCTGTCATAAGGTATTGAAAAACATTCTAATCAGTCAATGTGAATGAACTGAAAAACATTTATGATCTTCTCATAGCAAATTACACTTGTGGTGGTTATTCTTGGTTCCCAACTTAGCTAAACTTGGAATTAACAAAAATCTAAAATGGACAGCACACTTGTGAGAAGTTTTTTGTTTAAATTGAGTAGGTAGATCACCTTCCAATATGAATTTGAAGGTTGAAAGATAGAAACTTTTAATCTGGAATTAATGCCAGAAAACACACACCTTTAATCCAGATCTCAAGGCTTGAAGAAACACCCTACACTATGCCACACCCTCTGCTGTAAGCATAAAAGGAGAGGGAAGAAGGAAGCTGCTGCCATTTCCTGCCTGCCTTTGCCTTGCAGCAAGTCCTTTCCTTCACTGGCAGTAGAGAATTCCAGCATAGGCTGAGGAATAGCCAATACATCAGGCCTCTGGGACTGAGTAAGTACTGGGTTCTTGCACTTTCCCTTCACAGTTAGCCTTTGTGGGATTAGCAGGTCTGCATCCCTAAGTCATTTTAATGAATCACTCTCCTTCATACAGAGAGATCCATTCTATGTGTTCTGTTCCTTTAGAGAATCATAGTACAATTTTCAATATAAGAGTGTATAAAATGTTCCAAATTATCAAAATACTTTGTAATTGTCAAAACTAATCATCTTCTTACTTAATATTTAATCTAGAAAAGTGGTGTGATGTAAGAAATGGGCCTCGTACTCTAGACTGTCTTCTCTGAACTTCACAGTGCAATCTGGATAGAATTTCAGAAAGACTCAAGTTTCTTGCGTCATAGAACAGAGAACAGAGGAGAAAACAGAAACTAAAAAATAAAAAAAAATCTGTAATTGTGACACCCAGGTTGAAGAAGAAAACTATCCTGTTCTTCTTTGGCTCCAGGTAAACCTTCACATTGCCAGCAGCAGATATGTCAGGGGACCTGGCAGCGGAGAGAAGTGGCTACACACAGATCAGAGTCAAGTAATTCTCCTACAGATGGAGCATCAGCAACTTCTCTTTTTGCTTGGAGGGAAACTTGGGGAAATGTATTAAAAGTCCCACTTTCTCACCAGGAGCCAATGACAAACAGAAATGGTATATGAATGTATACCCGAATGGACTCGATGAGGAAAGCAGAGGTTACCTGTCAGTTTTCCTAAGGTGGCTCAGCTCTCCAAAGAACCCCGTATGGGCAAATTTCCAGCTTTGGAAAATAACTGCCAAAGGAGAAAATTCCCAAAACATGAACAGTGGAAGAGTCGTCAGGTTCGACCTAAACCGAGACTGGGGCTTCAAAAAGTTTATCCCTCTAGACGTCTTTTTCTCCACTCCATGTTTGCTTCTCCCAGATGACAAACTCACACTCTGCTGTGAGGTGAGCGTGGTTCAGGACTACATCAGCATCTCTGAACAGAACATACAGCCAGGGATTGACATTCCAGGGTGCACACAGGTAGATGAGCTAGGAGAGCTGTGGGAGAATTCCCGCTTAACAGACTGCTGCTTGGTGGTAGCTGGCCAGGAATTCTGAAACAACTGTGTTGAGATTCATGACCTGGAACCTGAAGTCTTCAAGGCAATGATGGACTTCATTTACACCGGGAAAGAACCACATCTCCACAGCATGGCAGAAGCAGTGCTGGCAGCTGCTGACAAGTATGGCCTGGAGCGTTTGAAGGTCATGTGTGAGAGGGCCCTCTGCAGGGACCTCTCTGTGGAGAATGCTGCCTACACTTTCTTCCTGGCTGACCTCCACAGTGCAGTACATTTGAAAACTCGGGCAATGGATTTCATTACAGCTCATGCTTCCGAGGTTTTTCGGACCACAAGCTGGAAGACAGTGGTCGACTCCTATCCCCACTTGGTGGCTGAAGTATGTGTCTCCCTGGGTTCTGCACATTGTCTTTTCCTGGACACCTCCCACCCCAAACGCCTGAAGATATCTTAGGACCCTGTGGGCTGTGGCCTACAGAAAAAGCAGTCAGTATTATAACTAATGACACCTGTGGTCACCAACTCAGCTGCCAGGACTTGCTTTAACACGTGTGTAAATGAGTTGAAGGGCAGGTAGGAGATGGAGCATCCCTGAACTCTGGTATACTCTATGCAACTTCTACCCTGTCATTAGACTGCTTTTACTTTTGTCCCATTAGATGGAAACTGGGATTCAAGGCTCTGCTGATCTCAAGCTCATCCCAGTAAGGTTTCTTTGCAGAAAACTGTCTGCATTGGATGAACAGACCATATGTTCAAGTGCTCAGAAAAAAGGAAAGAATAAACATGAATGTTTATTTACAAGAGAAGGACAAGAGAAAGAAGACAATTTTTCCTCCAAACTCAGCATGTGCGAACTGGAGAGATGATAACTCAGTGGACAAAGGCAATAGTTATCCCTGCAGGGGACCCGTGATCACTTCCCAGCACACATGGGGGCTTTTCAACCATCTCTAACTGGGGCTACAGAGGATCTGAGTTCCTACTCCATGGGCACAGCCATCTCTGTAGACAAAGCCTTACCCAAATAAAATATAAAATGTGTAAAATATTTAAAATCAGGTTTTGTGCCTTCTAGTAGTGTTTCTGTTTGGTGAAGCCCATTTTAGTCCCTCCAACTCTGCTGAGCTGTGGAGGTTTGAACCTGTCCTCACTGCCACATAGGACCACAAACTTTCAGTTCTCCATCTTAGCACTGACTACGTCAGAGTGGGAAATAACCCATCATGCTCTTGTGAAACATGAGACATGGAGGCCTAAGGGGAAAAAGACAACTGCCCCTGGCAGTGTGTTGATTGACTCAGCTTTGAAAAATAACATTTATTGGTTCTGAAAAAGGAGAAGGGGATTAATTCATTAAAAATTCAAACTTTCTCTTCCTGAACTGTGGTTCTGTCATTAGATATTGGAAATATGATACTTTATTCTCCTCTGATTACTATCACTTTCTATAGTGGTATATTATTTGTGTTTTAATAAATAAAGTGTGCCTGAAGGTCAGAGGGCAAAGCAGCCATACTATTCAGTTAAACAGGCAAGGGACTTGTGGCACACACCTTTAATTCCAGGACTCGGGAGACAGAGACAGAGATATCTCTGTGAGTTCAAAGTCATCCTGGTTACTTGAGATTGAATCTGTCTTAAAGGAGAAACAAAGCTCACACAAAGGTGATCCCAATGCCTGGGATCACACGCCTTTTATTCCAGCACTAGGGAAGTTGAGGCAGGAGTTATATCCTGCATGGAGAAAGGAATATAACGGGAAAGAGGAACTCAGTTGACTGTGCACTGTGCAGACTTCAGCATTCATGGAGACAGGATCTCACCCATTTTCATTCTGAGGTAGAGGTAAGGTACAGTAGCTGACTGCTTTTCTTTTCTGTTATTCAGGTTGAACCATAATATTTATGTCTGGGTTTTCATTAATTGTGCTAAATCTTCCTTCTGTGCAATTGTCAGAAATTCATACTCTCTTAGAAACAGGGTCAATGCCTGGGTATCCCTCTCTCCAAATCCTTTATCTGAATTTCCTTGGTTTTCTTCTACACCTCTTTCCAGATGAGTGCGGAGTAGTAGATTTACCATTTAATCCCAGCCAAACTCAGAGATTGAAGATAACATGCTTATGTGTATGTTGGTAGCCATGCTAGTGTCAAATCACACCCTTTTTGTCAAAAGGAATTGCTTTTGTAGAACTCTAAAATAACTCTAAAGCCATTTCTGACAACTCTGTGACCAATTTTGAGGCCTCTCAGCTGCAATACCTCCCGGCCCCCATGGAACCAAGTACCTTTTAACTACACATGCACATACTAAAATGATGGGAACTTTCCATCATCTCCCTGAGTCCTTGTAAATGTTATGCAAATAGACCTCAGTTATTGACTAGGGGCAAGATAACCCTGAGGTGTTGATTCAGTTCCTGGTGTTTTGACTTGGTCTCTGGGAAAGGGGCAAAGTGACCCTCAGATGTTCCCTCTTACCTCACATGATCTGGCAACCTCTCTTCAGCCAATTGTCAGTAATAACCCATTGAATAAGCCAATCATAATAGTTAAAAAACAACCCCAGATACCCCTTTCCTTTTCTGGCTTTTTCTTTTAAAAGTAGCCTATAACAGCTATTCAAGGTCTTTCTGGCTTGTTGAATGCTGAAAGACCCCGTCAGTACAGAATTAATCAAATCCCCATGCTTTTACATCAACTGTGGTGTGACAGACAGTCTCTTGGTAAGACTTCTCCTGGTAGTTGGACTTTAGGTTGCAACATTTGGTTCCCTGACCAGGAATCGAGTCTCTCCCAGACCCACTCCAGACCCAGTTGGAGATATGAATGAGCTCACTTTTACGTCTGTCTGTTTGTGTACTATGTATCTGTTTCTGTGTAATTGTGAATCAGCAATTTGAAAATTACAATTAATAGTCATTGAGGAAAAATTACAGGAGGAACATGTGGATAGGGTGAACCCAAATCTTAGTTGTATTCTACTCGTATTGCCTTCCAGAATTTACCCTATAGGAATTTTAATGGAGAAGAAAGATATTATCTTAGGTGCAACTTTTTACCACATATATCAAGTAAAAAATAAGAACTTACATAAAATGTCTCTAAATTAATTATGAAAGGAAAATTGAGACTTCTTCAACTCACAGATATAGACCCAGCAGAGATTATTGTGCCTTTTATTACTGATGAAATTTAAAAAATATTAGAAGACAATGAACCATGACAATGAGCTCATGATATTTTTTTGAGACATTAAGAGAAATTATCCCAAAAGTGGTAGAATTCACCTTATAAAGAGAACAACTTGGATTCTTCCCTGAATTGTATGTGACACACCAAAAACTGAAGACTGTACATTTTATACTGATGCAAATTAATCAGGAAAGGCAGGTTACAAATCCAAAGATTTAAGTAAGGTGAAACAAAGCCCTGATAATTCTGTTCAAAAGGAAGAATTATATGCTATTCTCATGGTACTAAGGGATTCTTAAAAACCTTTCAATATAGTTAGTGATTCAAGCCACCACCACCCGGCCTTGTTTCGCACTATGCAAAAAGAGTTGTCTTGCATACTTAAAATGCTGAATTTATACCAGATGTTCAGAATTAACTTTGTTATTTATATAGGTTCAAGGTATAATAAAGCATTGGCTTTGTTCCATATATTTAACACATTTCTGATCCCATGTGGGTCTATCTGGTCCTCTAGCATGATATAATACAGAAATTGATCAGAAGTGTCCTGAAAGCCTCAGAATTTATTAAGAAACATCATGTCAATAGCAAAGGTTTAAAGAAAGAGTTTTCTATTACATAACAATAAAGCAATGTCCTACTCTCTCTTTTTTATAACCAAATATCATTATCTGAAAGGAATAACCCAAAGGTTACTTAAAAGAATGAAATCTGGCAGATGGATGTGTTCCGCTTTAAAAATTTGGAAAATTAAAATATGTAACCACACCATTGACACTTATTCAGGTTTTCAATGGGAAACTGCCTTGAGCTCAAAAAAAGGCGGATTCAGTAAAAATGTATTTATTAGAAGTTATGGCCATCATGGGTATACCTGCACAAATAATGACAGACAATGGTTCAGCATATCTGTTTAAGAAAATAAAACAGTTTTTTGCTTATTATAATATAGAGCATATTACAGGTATATCAAATATTCCAATAGATCAGGCATTTATAGAAGGATCAAATTGAACTATAAAGGATATGCTAAACAAACAGAAAGTGATGGAAACTACCCCCAAAATAAATTGCATAATGATCTATTAACCTAAATTTTCTTTTTTTTTTCTTTTTCTTTTTTCTTTCTCCTATTCCGTCCACACACCCTCCCACCCCACCCCCATCTAATCCTCGGAGAGGGTAAGGCACATTGTCTTGTGGAAGGACCAAGGCACTCCCTACTATATCTAAGCTAAGCAAGGTGTGAATCCAAAGAGAATAGGATCCCAAAAAGCCTGTACATGCATTAGGGATAAATCCTGATGCCTCTGCCAGTGGACTCTCAGTCTGCCCCAGCCATGCAACTGACAACCACATTTAGAGGGACTAGTTTGGTCCTATGCTTGTTCCTTGCCAGTCTGTCTGGTGATAATGAGCTTCCATTAGCTCAGGCAGACTGTTTTAGTTAGTGAGCCCATTATGGTCTTGACCTTCTCCCTAATATTATTATTCCTTCTACTCTTCAACTGGACTTTGAGAAATCAGTCCAGTCCTCTGTTTTGTGTCTCTGTCTCTACCTCCATCATTTGCTGGATGAAGACTCTATGGTGGTATTTAAGATACTCATCAGTCTGACTATAAGGCAAGTCAAGATGGCCCCCCTTTTCTCTACTACACAGATTCCTAGGTGGAGTCAACCTCTTGGATTCCTGGGAATTTCCCTAGAGTCAGGTTTATGCTAACCCTATAATGGCTCCCTCAATCAAGATATCTCTCATCCCTGTCCTTCCACCATCTCAACCAACTGATTCCCTTAAATTCTCCTCTCCCCTGACCCTCTCAACTCCTCTTTTCCTTTTATGCTCCCCTCTCCCCTCATCCCAGTGCTTCCAACCCTGCCAGACTATTCTGTCCTTTTCTAATTTCCAAAATGGAAATTACCCCCAGAAATTGATTGCATAATTCTTCATTAACATTGAATTGTCTTAACGCCAATGGGAAAGGAACAACAGCATCAGAGAGACATTGGATAATAGAAAAAATCTTCTGAATTAAATCAGCCAGTGTATTTCAAGGATGTGTGAACCTCACAATGAAAATGAGGAGATGGACAAGGTTGGGGAAGGGGTTTTACAG
Organism: Arvicola amphibius; assembly: GCF_903992535.2. Taxonomy (NCBI): domain Eukaryota; kingdom Metazoa; phylum Chordata; class Mammalia; order Rodentia; family Cricetidae; genus Arvicola; species Arvicola amphibius. Next base: position 7,904,911 of record NC_052060.1, on the reverse strand, counting down.
TTGTTTACACAGGAGGAGAAATGCCTCCTCCTTCCTCTTTCTCTTCCCCCTCCTTCTCCAGTCCAAAGAGCAGCCAGGATTCCCTGCCCTGTAGGAAGTCCAAGGTCCTTCCACCTCCATCCAGGTCTAGGAAGGTGAGTATCCAAACAGAATAGGCTCCCACAAAGCCAGTGCATGTAGTGGAATCAAAACCCAGTGCCATTGTCCGTGGCTTCTCTGTCAGCCCTCATTGTCAGCCACCTTCAGAGAGTCCGGTTTGATCACATGTCCATCAGTCCCAGTCCAGCTGACCTTGGTGAGCTCCCATTAGATCAGCCCTGCTGTCTGACTTCCTTTCTCATGTTCTCCCTACTTCTGCTCCTCATTTGGACCTTGGGAGCTCAGTCCAGTGCTCCAATGTAGGTCTCTGTCTCTATCTCCATCCATCCCCAGATGAAGTTTCTATGGTGATATGCAAGATATTCATCAGTGTGGCTATAGGATAGGCACTCTTCTCAGCTGCCCAAGGAATAAGCTGGGGACATCTCTTTGGATACATGGGAACCCATCTAGAGTCAAGTCCCTTGCCAACCCTAAAATGGCTCCCTTAATGAAGATAAATACTTCCCTGCTCCCATATCTACCCTTCCTCCATCCCAGCTGTCCCATTCCTCCAAGCTCTCCCCATCCTCCCCTTGTCCCTTCTCTCTCACCATATCCCATTACCCCCATCCACATCCATATCCAAGCTCCCAATTTTTGCCTGGCCATCTTGTTTATGTCCAATATCCAGAAGGATAACTATATGTTTTTCTTTAGTTTCACTTTCTTATTTAGCTTCTCTAGGATCACGAATTATAGGCTCAATGTCCTTTATTTATGGCTATAATCCACTTATGAGTGAGTACATACCGTATTCATCTTTTTGGATCTGGGTTACCTCACTCAGGATAGTGTTTTCTATTTCCATCCATTTGAATACAAAATTCAAGATGTCATTGTTTTTTACCGCTGAGTAGTATATAATGCTTATATATTCCACACTTTCTTTATCCATTCTTCCATTGAGGGGAATCTAGGTTGTTTCCAGGTTCTGGCTATTACAAATTATGCTGCTATGAACATAGTTGGACAAATGCTTTTGTAGTATGATCAGGCATCTCTTGGGTATATTCCCAAAAGTGGTATTGCTGGATCCTGGGGTAGATTGATCCCGAATTTCCTGAGAAACAGCCACACTGATTTCCAAAGTGGTTGCACAAGTTTGTATTCCCACCAGCAATGGATGAGTGTTCCCCTTACTCCACATACTCTCCAGCAAAGGCTATCATTGGTGTTTTTGATTTTAGCCAATCTGACAGGTATAAGATGATATCTCAAAGTTGTTTTGATTTTCGTTTCTCTGATCGCTAAGGAGGTTGAACATGACCTTAAGTGAATTTTGGTCATTAGGACTTCTTCTGTTGAGAATTCTCTGTTCATTTCAGTGCCCCATTAATAATTGGTCTAATAAGCATTTTAAAGTCCAGTTCATTGAGTTTATTATATATTTTGGAGATCAGACCTTTGTCTGTCACGGTGTTGGTGAAGATCTTCTCCCAATCAGTAGGTTGCCTTTTTGTCTTTATGACAGTGTCCTTTGCTTTACAGAAGCTTCTCAGTTTTAGGGGGTCCTATTTATTTAATGTTGCCCTTATTGCCTATACCACTGTGGTTATACGTAGGACATGGTCTCCTGTGCCCATGTGTGTAGACTACTTCCCACTTCCTCTTTATCAGGTTCAGTGTGTTCAAATTAATATTGAGGTCTTTAATCCATTTGGACTTGAGTTTTGTGCATGGTGATAGATATTGATCTATGTTGATTCTTCTACAGGTTGACATCCAGTTATGCCAAGAGCATTTTCTGAAGATGCTTTCTTTTTTCCATTGTATACTTTTAGCTCCTTTGTCAAAAATCTGGTGTTCATAGGTTTGTGGGTTAATATCTGGGTCTTCTATTCCATTAGTCAACTTCTCTGTTTTTATGCCAATACCAAGCTGTTTTCATTACTGTTGCTCTATAAGAAAGTTTGAAGTCAGGGATGGTAATGCCTCCAGGAGTTCCTTTATTGTTTAAATTGTTTTGGATATCCTGGGTTTTTTTTTGTTTTTCCATATAAAGTTGATTATTGTTCTCTCAATGTCTGTGAAGAATTTTGTTGGGATTTGAATGGGGACTGCGTTGAATTTATAGATTGCCTTTGGTAGAATTGCCCTTTTTACTATGTTGATCCTACCCATCCAAGAGCATGGGAAATCCTTCCTTTTTCTGGTGTTCTCTTCAATTTCTTTCTTCAATGCCTTAAAGTTCTTGTCAAATAGATCTCTCACTTCCTTGGTTAGAGTTACCCCCATATACTTTATGTTATTTGTGGCTATCATAAAAGGTGAAGTTTCTCTGATTTCCCTCTCTGTGAAGCCTTAATCTTTAAGTTATATGGGTATTAAATATTTTAGGTCAATATTGATTCATGTTTGTTATACTTTTAGTCAGACTAATTAGGTTCTTTTGATACATAGAGATTGTATTCTGCATAAGTAGGGATTCTTCAACTACTTCAACGATCTGTAGAACATGACATTTAAATTATTTAGGGTTCTGCTGAGGTGAGACATGATTGCTCCTGGCAGCACTGCTCTATTCCTGAGAGAGTGTTGAGCACCAAAGATACTCCACTTGGAGTTTGTTTTCTTCTTGGCACAACTGGCATTTGGGCAAGGTACTGCTAATGCTTCAATCACTGACAAAGTGCACGATGTCCAGACTGGACAAGCAGGATACAAGAAAAATGACTGCTAAGCTTTGCCAAGATAGGGTAAGACTGTTCTGCAAAATTTCCTGCCTCTGAAAATGGTCTGTCAAGTACTCTAGGCCTTAACCAAAGTTGCTTGCTTCAACATTGCAAATGAGACTTTGGATGATTGATCAGGCAGTCAATTCTCTCTGTCATCTACTGCTCATATTGGAAGCTGTTTGATTGTACTTCCTACCCACTCAAGTAATGTTATCTCCCTTCTCAGGCCTTCCATGGGGTTGAAGATTAGATAGTCAGTCATAGTTACTATCCTCTTAGGATCTATCCAAGCCATTTCCAATACAAGACAGACTCCTTTGGATAAAATGTGTATTAAAACATTAGGATATTCCTTGCTTAATATTGTTTATGCTAGTTATATTTCTACTTTTATCTTTGATATCTGTTCCTGGTGTGCTGTGTGACAATGGTTTTATCTTGTAAAGATTTGTTTCCTGTACTTGTTTAATAAAATGCTGATTGGCCAGTAGCCAGGCAGGAAGCATAGGTGGTGCAAGCAGACAGAAAGCAGAGGTGGGACAAAGAGAACAGGAGAATTCTGGGAAGAGAAAGAGTCAGTCTTCAGTGATCACCCAGACACAGAGGAAGACAGACACAGAGCAAGCAAGATGTAACTACCTCACCAATAAATGTGCCAAGCCACGTGGATAATGCAGACAAGAATTATGGGCTAATATAAGTTATAAAAGTTAATAAGAAGCCTGAGCTAATAGGCCAACCAGTTTATAATTAATGTAGAGCTCTGTGTGTTTCGTTGGGATGAAATAGCTGTGGAAATGGGTAAGACAGAAACCTCTGTCAACACTAGTGTTCATAGTTATGTATTGGGTTTGGGACTCTCTTATTTAAACAAAAGGGGAAGGTGCTGTGGGAGCTCCTTCAGCTACTAGCCTTTAAGATACCAGCCCACTTGGGCATGATATCTTATACTATAAATGCAGCTGTAAAGCATGTACTAACTCTCTTGCTTCCAGTTTTCTCTTCCTTTTGGTAGATTTGTTTCCTGATCCCTGTTTGTGCAGAGAATTGTGTTCTAGGACTATGATCTGTGAGTCTATCCCTAAATAAATAACCCTTTATTATACATAATTCTGAACTAGTGTGGAGTTATTTTGTAACTTTCAGCATCACCTATGTATTTGAAATATATCTCTGTATATCTCGAAAACCTAGCATGTCTATAACCTTGATTATTATAGGTGACTCTCTATTAACCTATGCTTATTATACATTGCATTTTCATATAAGCTGCACAAACACAATACCTTAATAAAGAGCAGAAATATATATGTATGTATATACATACACCAATCAAATTTCTTTTTTAAGATTTATTTATTTATTATATATACAGTGTTCTGTCTGCATGTATGCCACCAGACCAGAAGAGGGCACCAGATCTCATTACAGATGATTTTCAGCCACCATGTGGTTGCTGAGAATTGAACTCAGGACCTCTCAAAGAGCAGGCAGTGCTCTTAACCTCTGGCCATCTCTCCAGCCCCCCCAATTAAATTTCTTTAGCATATCCCCCTTTAAATGCAAACAAACATTTATGAGCAATCATTTAGTTAATTTGGGCACAGTTCTCTCCAAACTACTTCCTGCTTTTCATTTGATGAAATAATTTTTGGGGGTGTTGATGGCAACCTTTCAGGAGGTCTTGTTCCATCTAACCACATAAGTCTGGAAGGATTCTACAGCTTCTCATCCTCTGTGGAAACAAAAGAAGAACCTCTTTATCAAAGCAACATATCCTTAGATCCAGGCTTTGAAGACATATACCATTAAAGTATACATGTTGGTTAGTTAGTTCCTTCACAGTCAAAAAATTTCAAGAAAGCACAATAATGTATATAATCCAGACTTTCTGTATATATTACATCATTACATGACTTTTTTCTTACTCTATTACTTTTTCTACAAGTTTAATATTCATTTTAATATATTTAATCCTTTAATCTATGACTATATGTATGTTTTATGTTACATTTACTGTTTTGTTATTCTTTTTCCTCTCTCTCCCAAGCCTACATACATTTTTTTTAAACCAGACAACCCTTTATTGGGAGCAGAGAGCACAACACGATGACCACAGATGGAGGAGACACCCAGTGGGCACCCTGCACAGCATCCTTCAAGACAGGCTGTCTACTATCAAACTCACTGGGAAATGGATTCCTTGGGCAGCTTCCCATCCTCCCGGGGGTACAGAACTCACTAACTTCCCTGAAGGAACTGTGGGTCACTAGAGATACAGCCCCTCAGGGGTGCCTTCTTGTTTTTTATAAAGAACGTTCTCTTTAGATTTTTGAAGTCTTCATTTGTAACTTTCATTCTGCGTTCCTGCAGGGCCATCAGACCAGCTTCTGTACAGATTGCCTTAATGTCGGCCTCAGAGAGGTCATCCTCTCTGAGGATTTGATCAAGTCATCCAAGGTTACGTCATCAGCCAGTGTCATCCTGCTTGTGTGAATCTGGAAGATCCGCTTCTTGGTCTTCTCGTCAGGCAGGGGGAACTTGATCTTCCTGTCAATGCGGCCTGGTCTGATAAGTGCTGGATCCAAAGTTTCTATTCGGTTTGTGGCCATGATAACTTTTATATCTCCCCTCGAATCAAATCCATCCAGCTGGTTCAGCAGCTCCAACATTGTTCGCTGAATTTCTCTCTCACCTCCAGAGTTTGAATCATATCTTTTGGTCCCAATGGCATCAATTTCATCAATAAACACAATGGATGGTGCATGTTCTTCAGCAACTCGGAATAGCTCCTGAACGAGCTTAGGCCCATCACCTAGGTACTTCTGAATAAGCTCTGAGTCAACCACTCTCAAGAAAGTAGCGGGAGGTTTGTTTAGCTACGGCTTTGGCCAGTAACGTTTTACCTGTTCCTGGTGGACCATAGAGAATGACCCCCTTAGGGTGCTTTATTCCCATCTCCTCATAATACTCAGGATGGGTAAGAGGAAGCTCCACAGATTCCTTAATTTCCTGGATTTGGTTGTCCAGGCCCCCAATATCTGCATAGGTCTCTTGGGGGTCCTTTTCCACCTTCATCACTGTGACCAGGGGATCTGTGTCATCCATTAGCACCCCTATCACGGCATGCACCTTGTGGTTGAGCAGGACTGAACAGCCTGGCTCCAGCAGATCCTTGTCCACAAATGACAGGATGCTGACGTAGTGTTCTGAGCCCACAGATGTGGACACAATGGTGTGATTATCATCAATGATCTCTTCCAAGGTTCCTACAGACATGGGAGTACCCCTGAGATCATCCACTTTCGATCTTTCATCCTCTTGCTTTTCTTCCAGCGGTTTCATCTGCTCCTGGTTCCTGATGAACTCCTCCTCCATGAGAAGATAGTCTTTTATCCTCTCTAACTTCAGCAGCTTCAGGCGGCACTGAGTGTGAGGCGTTACCAGTGGCAGTTTGCTGGCAGCATCTGGTCCCTTTGTTTTCTTCTTCTTTTTCCCCACTCTAGTTGGGACAGGAGGTTCATGTTTCTTTTTCTTATCCTTGTCATCCTTCTTGCCACCCCCAGGACCATGGCCACCACTCTGACTTTGACCCATCTTTCCCCAGGCGTCCGAGCCACCACCGCCGGAAGTGCATCCCACCTACATACATTTTTAAAACACACTGTGTCTCATTTGAGGTCTTTTATGTCTGAATCTGTCTGATTGTTTATCTGCAATCCTATTCTGTCTTAGAGAGCTTTTAAAATGCTAAGCTGCTTGGTTGCAGTAACCCTGGATGATGACTCTGCCTTTATCTGCTTTTCAAAATGGCAGAGGTACCCTTACTGCCAGCTCTGGGACTGCCAGGTAGGAGCTGCACTCACCACTTTAACTCTGAGAAAGAGCATACAGCACATAAACCCTTTTTGTTTGAGTAATAGCTAAATCTGCCATGCAACACACTGCATGGCCTGGAAATATCTCTGTGTATGTTAGCAGGAATTTGCCATGCTTGTGCACACATAGTAGACCTGATCCAGCTACCTGCCCAGGAAGGGAGCACTGAGCCATGGGCATGGTCTCAGCTACTTTCCTCCAGACCCCATGTGAGCATACAAGCACCAAGACTCACAAACCCTATCAAGTGCTTGGCCTCCTGAAAATGCCAGAGCAGTTTGTGATGCTGCTTTGAAACTGTATGGCTTTTTTTGTCTCCTCTGCTGAATCAGGAAGACCTCTCTTAAAGGAACTACAGCATGCCACCAGCAACCAGAGTCCATTAGAAGAAAATGTGGCTAAACATTCTTTTTTACTGTCTAGAGTTCCTTTCCAAGGTCTTTCAGGTTTTATATGGATTGAGCTAGAACACATTGGAGCACCAGTCTGTTATAGGAGGAAACTTGTTATTTCCTAGTTTCCCAGATTCCTGAAATAACCACCTAGAAACTGTCCCATTCAAGGGACTGTGAGTCTGAATGAAATAAAAATCAGGAAGGAAGACAGCCACTTTCAGAGAATTCTGTCTGGCTCTACTCCTGCCTCCTTATATGAATTCTTCTACCCTGACCTTCATGCTGTGAACACTGACAGGGTAAGAAAAGCATCTCTTCCCAGATCGTGTATATGGGAGGAATTCTTATAACAGCATGAGAAGAGTAGTAGCAGCTGTGTAAAAATGAGCACCATTTCCTTATTCATGGAAGACTCACCCCAGTAAGCAAATTCTCTTGAGATTGTAATTCTTGGTTCCCGACTTGACTTCACCTGGAATTAACTAAAATCCTAAAACAGAGGGCACTACTGTGAGAAATGTTTTTGCTTAAGTTGAAGTAGGTACAGCAACTTACAGACACACTTAGGAGGCAGAAAAACACAAACATTTATCTCAAGGCCTGAAGAAACACACCTTTAATCCATATCAAGAGTCTGAAGGACACACCTTTAGATGGGCCACGCCTTCTGCCTCCTGGGAGCCATTAAAAAACATGAAGGAAGCTGTTGCTCATTGCCTGCTTGGTCTCCCCTTGCAGGAAGACCATTCCTTCACTGGCATTAGAGGATTCTTATTTATAATTGCAGCATAGACCAAGGACCAGTCAGCATGGCTAAACTCCTGGACTGAGAACATACTGGATTCTTGGACTTTCCCTTCACAGGTAGCCTTTGTGGGATTAGCAGGACTGCAGCCATAAGTGATTCTAATGAATCTCCTTTGTTCATACAGAGAAAGTCCTCGGTATGTTCTGTTACTGTGGGGAACTGTTGGAATCTAGCATTCAAACACCAAGGAGGGGTCACCACCAGAGACCACCTCTCACACCATAGCTGATACAAAAGCATGAGGATTTTATTAATTCTCTCATGACAGGGTCCCTCAGCATCCAGAAAGGGAAGAGACCTCGAATAGGTGGTACAGGCTACTTTTAAAGGAGAAGACCACAGAATCAAGGGGGGTTTGATTGGCTTATTCAAAAGGGCTATTACCAATAATTGGCTGATGAGCTTTTGCCAGATCAGATGAGGTAAGAGGTCATGTTGACCCCATTTCCTAGGGGACTGAATCAAAACATATGTATATGGGTAATTATGCAGGAACTGAGCACATGCATGTTTACCTGTTAGGTCCTTGTTTCCCAGGGGAGAAGAGGAAGCACTATGGCACAGAGGCTGAGAGGGTTTAGAACTGTCAGAAATGGCTTCAGAATTGTCTTAAAGTCTTACATTCCCTCCTCTTATTTGGTCAAATATCTCAATCTTGAGTTCTTAGTAAATTTGGAGGACTAATTGGATCTGTACACAGAAATTAAAACCAGTGTTGTAGGCCCATCATAGATCAATAGAGGGTACCAGGTCCTGTCGCCCTGGGACTTGGGAGAGTTTGTTGTTAGCAAAGAAAAGGCTCCCACTATCAGACTAAACAGTCGCTGGCCTGTATTAGAGCTTGCCAGCAGTGGGAAGCAGGGGTTGCAGAAGGGTTCATGGAGTAGGACTGGAGCACAGGGCACTGGCAAGAGGGGCTACCTAAGCAGGGGCTAGCTGGCCCTGGTCAGGTAATATTGGGCCCCAGTACTATGGTCATGGGAGGTGTTACAACTCGCAGGGTGAACAGAATCTCTATGTCTTTCCTTTCTGGATCACGCAACCGTAAACACAAAGTATTGTCTGTTAAGCAGTTGGCTCTTTTTCCCTCCTTAGTAAAGTGATTGTGATTTTAGATTTTCTTGGTGTGGTATGGGTGAAAGAGACTAAGTCCTTTTTGCTACCCCTCAACCAGGAGACATTGACATTGGTTTTACATCCCCAGGTAGCACAATAAAATATTTTAGGCCCCCCCATATTGCAGAGGTTGCTTTCCCTCCGGACAAATATCATTCAGGAAGGTTTCCGGGGGTTTGTTCAGTATCCTCCCAAGAGACTTTTGCTAAAACACACAGGTCAAAAATTAGCTGGGGGAACCAGGTATCCAGGAGATGAACTCCAGTGGCTAGCCTTAAGGCTTGCCCAGTCTCAAAGTTAGTCAGGGTCCAGGTTAAGTCCTGAGGTATAAACATCAGGGCAAAGATCAGCAAGCCTGGCCCAATCAGGCCTCCTTGGGAGGATTTTGGGTACACTGAAGCTTTCATTTGGAAGGTCCTGGGTCGTCCTGTGGAGGTGCAGGCTTGACTTGAGACGCATGGATCCAGGCTGCAATACCGTCCACTTTGAGGGCAGTAGGTGTAGGTTCCTTTCCAGCGAGGTTTAAGGTTCTGGGACCGGTGTCTTAGAACGTACACAGAATCGCCAACCTGGAATGGGTGTGAGATCTCTGGGTACTTGAGATGTGCCTGCGGAGAAGCAGGGAGAATAGCTTAGTCCAGCAGACAGCAGCAGGGATAGCTCTGACCCCTTTAGGGGGGTCAATTCCGGCCGGCAGCAGCAGGCCTTTGTCAGATGGTACTTGGTTTTCTACCTTAATGGTGAAGGTGGTGTAACCCGCCAGCGGGGTCAGCTATTCAGGGTCCTCTGAAGGGGCACTATCTGAAAAAAACATGGGAGGAACAAAGAACGAGACCAAGCTAGGTGCACTTGTCGAGGTCTCAGTTTATTGAAGCAGGCTTCTGTCTTAAGTAGTTTTTCGGCTGCACTTGGGCAGAGAGGGAGGGGGAAAAGGGAAGGAGGGATTCAGCTGCACTTGGGCAGAGATGGAGAGGGGAAACTTGGGCTGAGGGACTCAGCAGCTTAGGCAGCTTTGCAAGGTTAGAACGTTAGCAATAAGCTACAGACAAGGGGAGCACTCTATGGTGCTTTTCGGACCTTGAGTCTCTAAGATTAGCACTCAATGTTTTAATTAACTTTGAGTTATGTCTCACAGTTAAACTTCAAGGCCCTGTGAGAAAGAGGAGTCCTGAAATGCCATGATTTTACTTCAAGGCCCTGAGAAAGAAGAGGCCTGAAATGGCCCCTGACAAGATGGCACCTAAATCTTGCTGCTGTATTCTGTTTGGGAAATAGTATGGCATGCCCCAAGTCTGCCATGCTGGAGGTCATTTCTTTATACCTCCAACTGGGTCTAGAGTGTGTCTGAAAGCGACTCTATTCCCAGTCAGGGAACCAAATGTTGGAATCTAGCATCCAAACACCGAGGAGGAGTCACCCCCAGAGACCACCTCTCACACCACAGCCAATGCAAAAGCTTGAGGATTTTATTAATTCTGTCATGACAGGGTCCCTCAGCATCCGGGAAGCCTAGAGACCTCCAATAGCTGGTACAGGCTACTTTTAAAAGAGAAGGCCACAGAATCAAGGGGGGTTGTTCTTTGACTATTATAATTGGCTTATTCAAAAGGGCTATTACCAATAATTGGCTGGAGAGCTGTTGCCAGAGCAGATGATGTAAGAGGTGATTTTGACCCCATTTCCTAGGGGACTGAATCAAAACATATGTATATGGGTAATTGTGCAGGTACTGAGTACATGCATGTGTAGCTGTTAGGTCCTTGTTTCCCAGGGGAGGAGGGGAAGCACTAAGGCATGGAGGCATAGAGGGTTTAGAACTGTCAGAAATGGCTTCAGAATTGTCTTAAAGTCTTACAATATTTTAAATAGACAGAATAACCCTAGCAAAATAGCATAATCACTAAAAGTCTTTCCACCAAAAAAGCCCAGGACCAGACACTTTTGGCATATTGACATACCTGCTATTCAAATAAAAGTTAAAGCACACCCTCCTCCAATTATTCCAGAAAGTAGAAACAAAGGATCATTAACAAATTATTTTATTCATCCAAAATTACAATGATAGCTAAATCACAGACAAAAATATTATGAACACTGATGCAAAAATACTCATTATATAATTACAGTCTGAATGCCATAATATTCTATGATTTTTACTATGATGAACTATGCTTGGTCCCAGATATGTAGGGATGGTTCAATGTACAAACTTTAAAAAATCTAGTTGACCATATGTGGATAGTTGCCTTTAGGCTCCTTCAGTAGAAATATACATCCCGTCGTGGCTCTTTACTTAGAGTTGTGAAATGTCTTTTCATTCCTGGTGCATCTACATTTTTTTTTCATCTGCCTGAGAAGGCTGTTGCAGTCTGCCATCATCTTTAATCTTTGGACAATGCAGCGCCAAGATACCCTAGAGGATTTCCTGCCCAACAACCATAATCTTTCTTGCCATTATTGTGGAGACTCAATCCAAATTTCTGATGGCTATCTTGATCAATCATCCTCCTAACACTGTTATTTCCTTCTTATCCTGTAGTTTTAAGGACATCAGAAGCTCAAAATGGCTTGGGAGAAGTCTGAGCTTCCATTCAGTGGAATATTTGCTATGGCTCCAGACAGAAGCATGGCCCCCACACCACCAATCACCCTGGAATCAAAACTTCCAGACCTGAAAATCCTAGGACTAAGGGAATGGGAAGCGAAGTTTTTCCCCAGGAATCGCTAGAGGTGATAGTGAGAGGAGCTATTCTGTTTTCTACCTCTTAATGCCTGGACCAATGGACATGGGTTAAGGAGAAAGCTGCCTCCTGCAGAATCCTGACCCAGCACTAGAGGCTGATGTTACTTCTTTAATCTGTCCTTGTGTCTTGTAATGTCCTGTCCATCTTTCTGTCCTGAAAGCTGCTTTAGGAAGTCAGTAAACATGGGAATATCAACTGAACACATCATAATAAGATGCAATAAGCATAGGCACACACTCTTATATCAAGGCTGGGGGAGTTGACCCAGAAGGAAGAAAAGGTTCACGAGACAAACAGGTCTCTGACAAACAGGTCAGAGACTCCCCATACTCCCACTGTTAGGACTCCCACAAGAACCCCCGAACTAACAACCACAGTATGCATACAGAGGACATAGTGCAGACCCATGCAGACTGTATTATGTGATTGCCTCTTCAGTCCCTGTGAGTCCCTATGATCCCCGTTTATCTGATTCTGTGAACCCTTTACTGTCATCAGCTGCTGGAGAAATCCTAACTGATGACAGCTGGGAGAGGCACCAGTCTCTGAGTACAGAATTTCATTAGGTATCATTACATTAACATTTGTGTAGGACTGTGAGGACCCTGCACAAACTTCTGCAGTTGAGGAGGACTGGGCTTCTTCTAACAGAAACACCACTGGAATCCACAAAGTGATTCTACAATTTTTATTCCTTTTATATTGTATTGTATTGGGGTAAAATTTTGTCTACATAAATGAACAAGGGTCCTCTGCAAGAGAAACAATTGCTTTTGCCCACTGAGTCATCTCTCCAGTCCCCACAAACTGAGTTTGGAGGGAAAATGTCTTCATTGACAGGTTTCTCCAAAGAAACCCTGTTGGGATGTGCTGGGGGCATTAGCTAAACTGAATCCCAGTTTCCAAATCACTGGACAAACATCAAACCAGTACAGCAACAGAGGAGAGGTTGCATAAAGTAAATCAGAGTTCACTGCTGTTCCTCCCGCACTCTGCCATTCTGTAGCACCAAAAATAAAAACCTAGAGATAGATATTTGGCTTCAAACTGACAACCAGAAAAGCAAAGCAGCCAAGCCACTATAGACATCTTTCCTCTGTTAAGTCTGGGTGACTGTAGAAGAAGCAGATTATTAAGACTCTCTCATCCCATTTTATATTACCTCTTGTGCTGGGATTCCCTAGGCTAGGATTGAAGGTGTGAGCCACCACCACCTAGACTTGTTACTGCTTTGATCTTGTTAGATTAAGGTGCCTTTAAACTCACAGAGATCCATGTTACTCTGTCTAACAAATCCTGAGATTAAAGGTGTGTGTCACCATTGCCTGATCTCCACTGCCTTTAGCTTTACTTGTGGTCTTCAGGAAAGATTTATTTATCAAAATAAAGATAATGCACCACTACAATATTCATGTCATTAATAAATGTATTAAAGCACTACTAACCATGTTGTCTTTCCCCAGAGTTGCTGTGAATGCTCCATGTACCCCATAGTCTACCCAGGTGTCATCGGTATCAACACTGGCCACTGTTTCTGGAATACACGTGTAGGGCACTGGTGACAGGTTCCTGGTATTGCTTCAGATATTTGAGAGGGGGCTCCAGTAGACTGCATTGAGCAGAAGCCAGGGAGCTGTACACTTCAGCCACCAAGTGGGGATATGAATCCACCATTGTCTTCCAGCATGCAGTCTGAGAGACCTGGGAACCATGAGCTGTAATAAAATTCAGCATCTGTGTTTTCAGCTGCCCTGTCCTGTGGAGGTCAGCAAGGAAGAGAGTGTGGGCAACATTCTCCACAGAGAGGTCCCTGAAGAGGGCACTCTCGCACATGACCTTCAAACGCTCCAGGCCATACTTGTCAACAGCTGCCAGCACAGCATCTGCCATGCTGTGGAAATGTGGTTCCTTCCCGGTGAAAATGAAGTCCATCATTGCCTTGAAGATTTCAGGTTCCAGGTCATGAATCTCAATGCGATTCTTTCTGCTCTCCTCCATGTCATGTTCAAACATGGCTCTGAAAACTGGAGAGCAAGCATCTAAGATGTACTTGTGAGCCTGGAATTACTGGCCAGCTACCACCAGGCAGCAGTCTGTGAAGCTGGAATTCTTCCACAGCTGTCCTAGATCATCTCCTAATGGGCCTTTGGGAACCTGGATTCTCTGCTCTGTTCTGTTTTCAGGGATACTGTAGGAGTAAGGGACCAGACTCCCCAAGCAGAGGAGGGTGAAATAGTCTTCAGGGAGAACCTCCTAAGTATGGTCCAAAAGAAAATCTTGATGGATGAACATTTTGCAAGCCTTTTGGTAGGCTGGCAGGAACCTAAAGGTTTTAGGCCTAGTCATAGGTTTGTATATTTTCTCCTTTGGCATTTATGATCCAAAACTTGAACTGTGCTGTAATGGGACTCTTTGGAGAGCTGAGCAACTCTAGGTTAACTGACAGGTAATCTGAGCTTTCTTCATCGACGCCCTTAGGGTGAACGCTCAAACACCATTTGTCATTGTCTCCTGTTGAGAAAGTTGGGCTTCTAATACTGTGCCTAATTTCCTCCAGAATAAAATGGAAGTTGCAGATGGTCCACCTGCAGGAGAAATTCTGGATGTTGAACAGTTTATAGCCCCAGATCTTGTCTATGGAGTCTTGCGACATTTCTCCTGGAGGTAGTTTGAAGGTTAAACTGGATCCAAAATAAAATACTAGGATTTGTCTTCTCTTGCTCTGTAGAATAAAATAATAGGCATGATATATATTTTAGCATCTGTTTCTCCTCTGTTCCCTCTTCTATGACGCTGGAAACTTGAGTCTCTGAAATTATCCAGATTTCAATTCTAGTTTCAGTGTGTGTAGACTAGGCTACAAGGGACTGTGTTATCACTTCATTTTTTTTCTAGATTGAATCTTAGGTCAATGGATTTCTAATTTTGAGAATCATACACAACTTTTGATAATTTGCAACATTTTATATACTCATCCAAAATTTTGCACAGTGGTTCTCTAGAGTAACAGAACATACCCAAAGACTCTCTCTTTATGAACAAAGGAGATTCATTAGAATGACTTAGGGCTGCAGTCCTGCTAATCCCACAAAGGCTACCTGTGAAGGGAGAGTCCAAGAGTCCAGTATTTACTAAGTCCAGGAGTTTAGCCATGCTGACTGGTCCTCAGTCTATGCTGAAATTATAAAGAAGAATCCTCTAATGCCAGTGAAGGAATGGTCTTGCTGCAAGGTGAGGCCAAGCAGGCAATGAGCAACAGCTTCCTCCATGTTTTTTATAGGCTCCCAGGAGGCAGAAGGCATGGCCCAGCTAGAGGTGTATCCTTCAGACTCTAGATATGGATTAAAGGTGTGTTTCTTCGGGTCTTGAGATAAATGTTTGTGTTTTTCTGCCTCTGAAGTGTGTCTGTGAAGGGCTGTACCTACTTCAACTTAAGCAAAAACATTTCTCACACTAGTGCCCTCTGTTTTACGATTTTAGTTAATTCCAGGTGTAGTCAAGTCAGGAACCAAGAACAACAATCTCAAGAGAATTTGCTTACTGGGGTCAATCTTCCATAAATAAGGAAATGGTGCTCATTTTTACACAGCTGCTACTACTCTTCTCATGTTGTTATAAGAATTTTTCCCATATACATGATCTGGTAAGAAATGCTTTTCTTACCCTGTCGGTGTTCACAGCATGAAGATCAGGGTGGAAGAATTCATATAAGGAGGCAGGAAGTAGAGCCAGACAGGATTCTCTGAAAGTGGCTGTCTTACTTCCTGCTTTTTATTCCATTCAGACTCACAGTCCCTGGGATGGCTCCACTAAATTTATTGGTGGTATTTCTGGTCCTTCTTAGTTAATCCTCCTTATACTCTCTTCCTGATTCACTTAAGGGTGTGCTATGAGAAAATTCTAATTACTTCTCATTTCCATCAATCAGACTGCTGAGATTGTCTCATTACCTCATACTTTTCCTCCTCAGTGGTGAGTTCTGTTCTTCAACTTTGAACTCCCATGCTGGACCTTAAATGGGAGAGAGTATTCTGGCTTCTAAAGGGTGCAGAATATTTTCAACAATTACTAAAGAAGGGACTTTTAGATGCCTCCCCTTCCCCTTAGATTGTGGTCTGTAAAATGCTCCCCACATCTATCATCTTTCTCTAGCTCGTCATGTCTGTAGGGACACACAAATCCTAGAGGACAGGAAAATAACTTCAGTGATTCAATCCTGTCAACAATTCCCAGCCTAGCTCTCCTGAAAGTCTGGCTCCAATGCTACTCATCCCTCAAAACAGGATAAATCAATCAATTGGTTTTGATCTTCTAATGTTTAGTTCCTCAGTTAGGAATCTATTACAGGTGGAAAACTAATAGCATCAGTTGCTGTTTTCAGTGTGGGTTTAGGTCAGGATGGCAGGTACCACTTCCCTCCTATGTGTCATTGAGTGAAGGTAGGCAGTCAATGCAGGACCCTCATTTGTAAAAGAAATTCTTTACATTACTTACCTGTGTTTCCCAGAAGTATATTCCTGGAGAAGGGCAGACTTATCATGGGGCAACTAGAGTTCCCTGTGGTTCAAGTACAGGATTTGTTCATATAGAGAATTATTCTCAAACTCTAATACAGAGCTACAGTATTGAAAACAGCCTGGTATTGGCATAAGAACAGAAAGGAGGACCAATGGAACTGAATTGAAGTCATGGATATCAATTCACACATCTTTGAACACCTGATATTTGATAGAGAAGTAAAAAAATCAAATGGAAAAAAAAAGAATATATAACAAGGAGTGTTGACATAACCAGATATCAACATGTAGAAGAATGAAAATAGAGCCATATCTTTTACCACGCACTAAACTCAAGTCCAAATGGATCAAAGACCTCAACATAAAGTCAGCCACACTGAATCTTATAGAAGAGAAACTGGGAAGTACACTTGAATGCATTAGCACAGGGAACTGTTTCCTAAATATAACTCCAGCAGCACAGACACTGAGAGAAACAATTAATAAATGGGACCTCCTGAAACTGAAAAACTTCTGTAAAGCAAAGAACATGATCAACAAGACAAAATGACAGCCTACAGAATGGGAAAAGATCTTCACAAACCCCACATCAGACAGGGGTGTAGTGAGAAGCTGAGGCCAGGCCTGCTTTTTATTCCTACCCAAATTGTATTCTTTTAAACACTTCCTGTCCCATTAGTTTTAGCCTCTTATTAATTAATTCTCACATCTTGCTTTAACCCATATATAGTAATTTCTGTAGCACCACGAGTGGTGGCTTATGAGCAGAGAACTTGAGCTGTATCCTTCTTGGAGAGGAGAGGCATGTCTTCTGCTTGAGGCGGTTGCCTCACTTCCCTTCTTCCCAGCATTCTGTTCTATCTACTCCACCTATCTAAATCCTGCCCTATCAAAAAGTCAAGGCAGATTTTATTAACCAATGAGAGTCCTCCATCATTTCCCCTTTTTCTGTTTAAACAAAAAAGAAAGGCTTTAACTTTAACATAGTAAAATTACATATAGCAAAACAGTTATCAAGTAAGAATTATAGTTACAATATTTATATCTATTTATCTTTTATCATAACAAAGGAAACAACTATAACTATCTATCTATCTTTAACTCTGTCAAAGACTCCAGAAGAATATAATATTACCTAAGTAAACAAGAAATAAACAACTTCCAAATTCTAGAAATTACAGAGTCATCTCGTTGTCTGGACAGTCAATCAAAGTTCTTTTGTACTGTTGGGGCATCCATCTTCAACCTTGAGGCCCATAGTATCCAGCAGACATTTTTATGAAGCAGGAAACTTCAAAGACAGTTTAGTCACTATCTGCTGTGTCCTGCAGAATGTCTCGCAGACTCTTTCATGAATCAGGAACCCCGAAAGACCAGTTTTTTGCCCAAATGGTTATCAAACACAATAAGGAGCCTCTTCAATGTCCATCTTCCTCTTGAAGGGGCAGATGTGTCTCATTGTCATGGAAAGCTCTAATTATTAAAAATTTAAATAGCATATTTTGTAGTCCTTGAAAGATATGAAGAATGCCTATCTGAAATATATCTATGTACATCTAGAAAAATCTAACTAACATGACTACAAGTTTGACTATTATTGATGACTATTCATTAACACCCTATAAACATTACATTTTTAAGTGAACTACACAATCACAATACCTTATCAGTATCAGAAATGCATAGACATATAACAAAATTCACCTTAAATTTATATCAATACAGCAAAAATTTATACCAATGTAAATTATACATATCTATATCCAAATTTTAAAGTAAAGGTATTTTTAAAATAGCTA